>NC_034596.1:56425846-56433118 GCF_900095145.1 Mus pahari
TCTCTCTCTCTCTCTCTCTCTCTCTCTCTCTCTCTCCCTCCTTCTCCCCTCTCTCTCTCCTCTCTCTCTCTCATTTCTTTTTTTTTTCATTTTATTAGTCGATATTTTATTCATTTACAATTCAAATGCTATCCCAAAAGTCCCTTATACCCTCCTCGCACCCTGCTCTCCATCCCTTCCATTCCTGCTTCCTGGCTCTGGTATTCCCCTGTATTGGGGCATATAATCTTTGAAAGATCAAGGGCCTCTCCTCCCAATGATGGCCAATTAGGCCATCTTCTGCTACATATGCAGCTAGAGACACGAGCTCAGTGGGTACTGGTTAGTTCATGTTGCTGTTCCTCCTATAGGGTTGCAGACCCCTTCAGCTCCTTGAGTACTTTTTCTAGCTCCTCCATTGGGGGTCGTGTGTTCCATCCAATAGCTGACTGTGAGCATCCACTTCTGTATTACTCATCCTTACTGGGGTAGGGGTGGCTCTCTCTGTAATTGTTACTTTACTCATGACTGAGAAGAGCCATGACATGTAGACTAAGATCCATCAGAAGGGTGACAGAAGGGTGACATGAGCTTATCAAGTTATTTTGCAGGGGACCTTTCATTACTGTATTGCTATATAATTACATTACCTAAGTCAACTTAGTTTTGATTTGCATGCTAGTTCCAGCTGGAAACAGATGCTAAATGGTAGCATAGAGGAAAGAAAGGGATAACCATTGGTTTTAAAAAATCCTACCATGGGTCCTCTGATAATACACAGAAACTGAGGAGGGTACCAAACCTGTAGACAGAAGGCTGGCCTTCTAAGTTCCCAGGTCCATAGTAATTTCTATAAATTTGATTATAGTTGAACAAAGCTTTCGAAAAGGTCCAGGTCATGTGGAACATGCATGAGTCTGTATCCATACCCAGACCCCAGCTTTTATGGTTCAACCAAATGCACCAGAACCTCCTCTGGGAGTCTCACATCCAAATATGTTTGAGTTGATAGGTGGTTGTTTAAGGGATTTTATAGAACTGGAGACACTGTCTTCACGGACTCTTCCTTAAAGCAAGTGTATGTTACTCTCAGTCTTCATGGAACAGAATATGCAGGGAATTTCTTGTTAGTCCTGTCCTTCCTTGTTCTTCAGGTTGCAATTCTGTTGATTTTCCCAAGAGCAATCCAAACAGGTCATCTTCTTGCTTGAGAATTAAGCACAGCACATAGATAGGACACAGCTTATGGAGCTCTTAGTTTGGTTTACTCTTGTACGTGGGAACTGACAATAAAGAAGTTGTACATAGTTTTAAAGAGGATAAGGACTCAGTGTTTCCCTTTTTTGCTTTTGAAGTCTATATACCTGTTTCCTGGTCTATGAAGCTCATGCAAAGAGAAACAGTTATGAACTACACTGTGGTGAATTTGCCATCTTTTAAGTTTCATGGGACCAAGATGATGTATCACTAGTCTCATGCTTACACGGAAGGGCTACCCTTTGTTTGTTTGTTTGTTTTACTACATCTACATAATTTTGACTACATAAGGTAGGCCTATCACACATGACCAATCTGAACCAGTCTAGCATGATCACAGCGAATACTTTTAAGCAAGGTAGGGCTACCACTTTTTTATAGTATGGAAGACAGCAATTTCATTTACAGAGTTGTGGGAAAAATTATATTCACTCTTTAAGATTTCCCAATGTTATTAGGATCACAAAGAGGGACCTTTATTGACAAGATCAGGCCAGGACGACTTCTATAGTCAGAATCTTCTAAATTTTCAAGCTTACTCATATTAGTAAAGCAACATATTTTATTATAATAATTGTCACACAAATAAACAAACATATCCATTATCCATCATCAGCTTAGCTGTATATAGTAATTTTTGTAATGCAGTTTTCAATAATTATCTTTAACCTTACCTCATGCCTTGAAGAATAAAACTAAAATATGCTTTAAGTGTACATGCAACTAAATTTAAACCCACTAGGACTGAAGCTATTAAGAATGAAGGGTATGCAGTATTATATGCATTTAGTTATTTATATATTTCATGTATATGCATGTTGTGTCTTTATGAACACTTGTACACCAGATCCAGACATAAGATCAAATGGGACTATAGCAGTAGATGACTGTGGCTGCCACGTGGGACTCTAGACCTCTGGAATAGACCTCAGTACTTCTAGAAGAGCAACCAGTGCTCTTAACCACTGGACCATCTCTCCCATCCCAGCATTTATTATAACAAAAAGGTTAAGACGTTACTTTGATTATGGTCTGGGATTAGTAGAACTCTATACAGTGGTAATATCCCTGCAAGATATACCAGTGCCACAAAGCTTGAGAGAGTTACCAACAAATATCTGATTTGACTCAAGGTCTACTCTATAAGATGGAACCCACACCTGACACTGCTTTGTTGACCAATAACCGAAGATTAGATAGCCCAAGGACCTAAGTTAAAACAAAAATTTTACTGTTCTACTTAAAGAAGGTAGATAGAAAATGACTCTAATGATATTATGCTGCACTCATAGATCAGTACCTTGCTCAGCCACAATCAGAGAAGGAGATGGGAACAATATAGAGACCCACAACCAGAAATGATGCAGAGTGAGAGACTTTGGGTCACTCAGCCTTAAAGGGGATGTTTTTATCAAATTCCTCCCCTCAGAGCTCAGAGAACTATGTGGAAGACAAGGTAGAAAGAGTGAAAGAGTGAGAGGAGATCGGTGATACCAAGAAAACAAGGCCCTCTAAGTCAACAGGATCCATGCACACATGAGACTGAGGTAACATGGCCAGAGTCTATGTGGAGTCTTCACCAGGTAGAGTTCTAGAGATAAAAGGAAACGGGGGACACATACACTAATTCCTAACCTAGAAGCCATGTCCAAAAGATAATTAATTGCAAATGAAAAATTCATTTTCTGCAACTGGGAAAACAAACTATTTGTAAGGATAGGCTACATGCCCAGCAGTAAATGGCCAACAGCACATGAACTCAATGGCGTTTTTGGAGAGTATTTCCATGTCTCATATTATCATATCAGGACTTTTTTGTTTTTAGTCTGGGTCTGTATCTGTCTCTTGTGCAGTTTCTTGGGCTCTTTTCCTCCTGTTCATTTATTTGTTCCTATTCCAATGTATTAGTATTTGTTTAATCTTGCTATACTGTATTTTATTATTAAATTGTAGAAGCTTGTATTTTTTTCTAATGAGAGACAGAAAGTGGGTGGATCCAGATAAGAGGAAAGTGGGGAGGAACTGGGAGGAGTAGAGGAAGGGAAAACTGTAATCATGTTATATCATATGAGAAAAGAAATTTATTTTCAATAAAGAGAGAAAGAGAGGGAGTGACAGACAGAGAGAGAGAGAGAGAGAGAGAGAGAGAGAGAGAGAGAGAGAGAGAGAGACAGACAGACACACACACACACAGACAGACAGACAGACAGACAGAATGTAGACTTGTGTGAATGAGGAGGATCTGAGAGGAATTGGGGGAGGAGGACCCATAATGAGAATACAGTATAAGAAAATCTATTTCCAATTAAAACAAAACAAAGTTTTCAATTAAAATTCATATTGTTATGGAGTAACATTGAAATGGACTACTATAACCCTTTCATTTATACTTATGTATGTGAAGGAAAATAGAAAGACAAAGTTTTAACATTTATAAAAACCAATTACCTAAAATAACCAATGGTTTCTACAGCTTGCAAACTTGACCTAAAGCTGAAATCACCTCCCCTCCTTTTGTCTAACAATTTACTCTGTGCACTTAAATTCCTTTGTAATTTCTTTTATCATATAGATTATCCTAGAGAAATTCTTCATCTCTGAACTGGAATTCTTCCTGTGGTTGAGAGTGAGATCAATCTAGTTTACAGCTATGGAAGCTAAAGGATTAAGATAGGCTGAGCCCTTGCTAGCCAGTTGAAACGCATCCTGATTTCTGCATTGAAACTGGATATAAGTAGTAAGTCATTTACATACATGACTTGATGATTAACATTCTTTTAAACAATTGAATCTACATCTTTCTATTTCCTTTCACATGTTTCACTGTCATCCATTTTGGGAATGGAGGCATGTTAAAATTTCTGCCTGATTCACTGACTGCCAATCCGTGTCCTCCATCAAACCCTTCTATACTATGTCTTTCTGGTCTCATGGTTTCCAGGGTCACGTTCTCCTGGGCTTTCATGAGACTGCATTCTCCCCCTTTGTTTGTATTCTTTAGGCTTCTCTCCCTTGTAAAGGTCCTGCATTTTGATCTAGTTCTTCCCAACTTCATACTAGATATACCAAATGGGCAGAATGTGTCCATTGAGAGTGGTATTACCAAACTAGAAACTACAGCCTAAGGGTCAGCAATGTACAGCAAGCCCAAGGGTACCTCATATACTGAGTATAAACTGTGGTAGATGGTGCAACTCCAGGACATAGTTGCAAAATCTGAGCCAGAGGTATGGACAAGACAAAATAACCAAGTAGCAATTTCTCAAGGCACCATCGTTGAGAAAGATGCTAGAATATCATCGAAGTGTAATAGAGATTTTTACGCCCAGTTTCCACATATAATATCTTACATAACTAGAAAAATGTAAATTGGTCACAGTCTTTTGCCAAAGAAGACAGTGCCATATTAAATGAAAAGGAAAAGAACAAAGCAAAAGCCCCCTCACTGCTCACTGCTGACACACACACACACACACACACACACACACACACACACACTCACACACACAGTGCTGTGATAAAATCATGCAATACAAGACATGGCGTTTTAGCAATTTTATGATTATTGCACTAATACAAAGGATAAGCTATACTATACAACAGCTCTCTCATGAACAGTAAATTTTACACTCACCAGTGAACAACTTTTCATTTCTGTCCCTACCCCAATCCCTTGAAATCAGCCTTATATGCTCTGCTTTCATGAGATTATTTTGGATACTTCACGCAATGTTTGTGTTCTGCAGCTGACTAAGCTTCATATCCTCAAAATTTTTGCATGTTGCTACATGTAAGTGTATGTCCTTCCTTCTGCAGTGTGAATAGGATTCCATTGTATGTTTATATACCACTCTTTCTGTATCTGCTCATTTGTACATAGACACCGAGGTTGCTTCTACATTTTGGGTATCTTGATACACCACTGCATTGAGCACAGAGAGTACCAGTGCCTCTTCAGAATCCTGAGTCACATTTTTGCAAACCACTTGCAGAAGTTGTCAGAGTCAGAAGTTGTACATTCTGTGTTGTCTCTGCTCTTTAGTGACCTCTGATCTATTGTCATTTACTCAGGAGGAATGATCTTTGTAAAATGCTATCATATATAAATCTGAACCCTTTACATACTTCTTATAGAATGTTCCATATGAATTCATTACATTTATTTATTTTTGTTTACTAAGATGACTTGAAGGAACCAGTTTTCTCCTTCTACGTAGTGAGTGTGAAGGTTCAAACTCTGATCATCAGATTGATGACGAGCACCATAACTCCCTGACATATCTCACTGGCATCCGGGAAACATTATTGTTTATACATTTTCCAAAAGAATCCTGAAAGAACAACAAAGGACTAAAGAAAAAGAGGAAAAGGGGTGGCATAACTTTCTCATAACACATTTCACTTAAGTGGATAAGAATTAAAGAAATGAATTTATCTCCATATATTATGTTTTGTCTTTAGAAAAGTCAGCTGTCCCTGACACCCCTAATGAAAAACCACCTTTAAGGAATGTAATGTCAAATGTGGAATTAACCTCCCCGTGTGCCTGGGGACATTTGTGAGGCTCAATAAAGTAGATGTGGTAGGTAGGAGCTGGGGAAAAGTGCATGGTAAGCATATAACTAACTCCTGGCCTTCTTTGCTAAGGCAGGGAATGGAGTGATGTGGGTGCACAAGGAGAAAGAGTTCTTTTCGCATTTGTTCTCTTTTGTTATTGTATTTGTAACAGGATCTTGATACCTGGGCCAGGCCACCTGGAACTAACTATATAATCCAGACTGGCCTTGATCTTGGGGACCTCCTGCCTCTGCCTCCTGAAGGCTGGGATTACAGTCATGCATCACTTGTTTCCTTACTTTCTATACTTAACAGAGGTTAGCTATTATGAATAATATAGAAGGCAAGAGGGGGCTATAGTTGTGCTTGAATCAAGAGTGTAAAGTCTCATTAGGGAGGCAGAGGCAGGCAGCTTTCTGAGGTCAAGGCCAGCCTAGTCTACAAAGTGAGTTCCAGGACAGCCAGAGCTATACCAGGTCTACAAAGTGAGTTCCAGGACAGCCAGAGCTATATGGAGAAACCCTGTCTTAAAAAACCAAAAAAAAAAAAAAAAAAAAAAAAAACAAAAAAACAAAAAAACAAAAAAAAAACAAAAAAAAAAACCAACCAACCAACCAAACAAACAAAAGATCTGGAGGATATCTATCTATCTATACCTGGATAAAGAAATGAATAAAAGAGAAAACATCTGTGATAGATTTCTAGAGGAACAGAACTGAATGAATGAATACATTAAAGGTGGCATTTTTCGGGAGCAGTCTCAGGGCCTGAACCGGTAGGAGGGTCATCTTTGCTCCAGTACACTGCCAGGGAGAGGGCGGCCTGCAGAAGCGACACAGCTTCTGGGAAAGATCCCATTTCTGGCTCAAGTCAACTGGCACCTTTCCTGCCCGAGGAGGGGTGTCTGGCCAGGAGGAGTCTCAAGGACTGAGCTGGCAGTAGAGCCATCTTTGCTCCAGTTCAATTAGGCTCCAGTCTGTGCTGGCGAAAGTGTGGACCACAGAAGTTACACAGCTTCAGGACAGACAGAAGCAACCTAAATTCAGGGACAGACCCTGTTTTGAGCTCCAGAAATTTGGACACCTTCCTCAACAGAGGAAAGGTGGCCACCTGTGAGGGCTCTGTCTGCTAGAGCAGGTGAGAGAGTCATATTGTGTCCATGGTCCCTCAGTGGCTAGTCTGTTCAGGTGAGTGAATAAACTGCAGAGGCAACACATATTCTGGGACAGGCCCTGTTTTGGGCCTACATCTTCAGCAAGAAGGCAGATTTGAACGCCAAAATTCTGTGCACCTTCCCTGCTAGAGGAAAACTTGCCTGTAGAGAGTAATCTGACCACTGAGACTCAGGAGAGAGCTGGACTCCCAAGACTGCAGACAGAGGCTAACAGAACCACAGGAGGAAAAAGCTCCAACCAGAGACAACTATGACAACTAACTCCAGAGATCACCAGATGGTGAAAGGCAAACGTAGGAATCTTA
>NC_034596.1:56440368-56460412 GCF_900095145.1 Mus pahari
CAAACACAGAAGTGGATGCTCACAGCCAGCTATTGGATGGAACACAGGGTCCCCAATGGAGGAGCTAGAGAAAGTACCCAAGGAGCTGAAGGGGGCTGCTACCCTGTAGGTGGAACAACAATATGAACTAACCAGTATCCCCTGAGCTTGTGTCTCTAGCTGCTTATGTAGCAGAAGATGGCCTAATTGGCCATCACTGGGAAGAGAGACCCCTTAGTCTTGCAAACTTTATATGACCCAGCACAAGGGAATGCCTGGGCCAAGTAGTGGNAGTAGGTGGGTAGGGGAACAGGGGTGGGGGTGGGGGTATAGGGAACTTTCAGGATAGCATTTGAAATGTAAATAAAGAAAAAAAAAGAAACCAGTAGCCAACATCAAAGTAAATGGAGAGAATTTGAAAGCAATCCCACTAAATTCTTTCTTTTTTTCAAATGATTTTTTATTAGATATTTTCTTCATTTACATTTCAAATGCTATCCTGAAAGTCNCCTNTACCCTCCCCCCACCCCACTCCCCTACCCACCCACTCC
This sequence comes from Mus pahari, assembly GCF_900095145.1. Taxonomy (NCBI): domain Eukaryota; kingdom Metazoa; phylum Chordata; class Mammalia; order Rodentia; family Muridae; genus Mus; species Mus pahari. The sequence goes on from NC_034596.1 coordinate 56,440,899, forward strand.
TACTTCCTGGTATTGGCATTCCCTTGTATGGTTCATATAAAGTTTGCAAGACCAAGTTTGGGCCTCTCTTCCCAATGATNGCCAACTAGGCCATATTCTGCTACATATACAGCTAAAGACACAAGCTCTGGGGGGTACTGGTTAGTTCATATTGTTGTTTCACCTATAGGGTTGCAGACCCCTTCAGTTCCTTGGGTACTTTCTCTAGCTTCTTCATTGGGGGCCATGTGTTCTATCCAATAGCTGACTTGAGTATCCCCTTCTGTGTTTGCCAGGCACTGGCATAGCTTCAAAGAGATAGCTATATTACTGTCCTTTCAGAAAGATCTTGCTCGCATATGCAATGGTGTCTGTGTTTGGTGGCTGGTTATGGGATGGATCCCCAAGTGGGGCAGTCTCTGGATGGTCAATCCTTCTATCTCAGCTACAACCTTTGTTTCTGTAACCACTTCTATGGGTGTTTTGTTCCCCCTTCTGAGAAGGATCATATTATCCAAACCTTGGTCTTCCTTCTTCTTGAGTTTCATGTGTTTTGCAAATTGTACCTTGTGTAGTCTAAGTTTCTGAGCTAATATCCACTTATCAGTGAGTGCATATCATTTGAGTTCTTTTGTGATTGGCTTACCTCACTCAGGATGATATCCTCCAGATACATCCATTTGTCTAAGAATTTCATAAATTCATTGCTTTCAATAGCTGAGTAGTACTCCATTGTGTAAATGGACCACATTTTCTGTATCCATTCCTCTGTTGAGAGACATCTGGGTTCTTTCCAGCTTCTGGCTATTATAAATAAGGCTGCTATGGGCCTGAATGGGCATACACAATTTGTATTCTTGTCTGACATTAAAGAAAACTCTGAAAATTAAACTTTATTTTTTCTAGCCACCACATTTATGATAATTGGTTATAGCAGCAATAGAAAATCAATATGAAAATTTCTGCTACTGTGAGCAGAAATGCTAGCATCATGTTTAAACAAGTATTCTGGCTCACTTGTACAATGATATAGACTATTTTTCTAGGGTAGTCTGAGAAGGGAAATTGGTGGTTTTCATAAGATATATTGTCCTAAAATTGCTCTTCACAGTGACACTATTTCATTACCCAGACAACAAGGACAACAAAATTTGTTGAGATTTTTGTGTGGGCTTTATGGATTTCTGGGTCAATCAGGAGAGATTTTCCATTATTACATTTGTATGCTTTCTGATTCATCATAGTCTCTTTCTACTGAGTAAGCGATATATTTTTCTAAAGTATTGAAATGTTATAATTCTATAGGATCATCTCTTGATATATTATATCTATGTTCTTCAAATGATTACTTATAGTAGAATTATTTTTTCCTATAGAAATGCAAATAGTATTGATTGTTTTAAATTAGTTTAGAATACATCAACCTTAAAATTGCCTATCTAAATGAATGGGTATTAAAGTCATTTCCACACAAAAATCTTATCTATAAATAATAACAATATTTTCCAATTTCAAACTGGATAAGTTTTATTTTTTTTTTTTTTTACCAATTGTCAGTGGACTAATGTTGTGTATGGTATTGAAAATGAATGCCAATATTTTGCTACTAGGTACAAAATAAATGTTTATTTTTATAGGTATCTTATATAAATAAAATTCATACTTATTTATTTTGTCTGTCTTAGTCATATTGGTCACTGTAGCAAAATACAATAAGCTATAATAAGCTATGTGGTTTAACTATGAGACAGGGTTGTAATATAGTTATTCTCCAGAGTTTTGAAGACTGAGATGCCTATGATCCAGGCGATGCAGATATAGTGGCTGAGGTGGTCAAAAAATTTGTGACTGCTCAGGTCTGGCATTAAAATGGCTATTTCTCTTTGTATCCTCACAAGGTAAAGAGAAGGGAAGAAACATTTTGTCTTTTCTTGTAGAGACACTAAACCTTTTGTTGTGAATCTCACATACTATCATCTAAATGAATTTTTCTCTAAGTGAAGACTTGATATATAAATTACCAGCACATTATGAATAAGGCTTTAGCATGGGAATTATTCAGGGATATAGCAGGAATTTAGCAGGGACATAGTGCAGTCTGTAGCATGTGCCTTTCATTCAGTATTCTCCAAGGGTGACATATTTGCTGTCAACAAACTCATGTTGATACATTGCTAACCAAGAAGGCTTTTAGATGATATAAGCAACAAATGTGAAATCTTCTCTATTATGTTTTCCTGCATCCAGTCACACTTTGCATGACCTTGTCTTTAAAGTGCTGATGTGGCAAATGACAATGGCTGTTTCTTCATGTTACCTCAACCTTGAACTTCTGTGGAGTGAAATTAGTTGTGCTATATTACATCTTTATTATTTTATGCTGCTCTTTTTTGATGGATTTTTTCCTTAACAATTGTGTACATGTGTACCTATGTGAGTTAGAATAAAGTGGAATTTTCTTTTCAGCACTGTGCTTACAGGTTCATTAAAAAGCTGAAGCAAGCCTCATACAGTGAAGTGAGCCACATTTCATCATATTTCAGTCTCTGGAGGAGCTTTTATAGGACAGATCTTATTTGTCCTTAAATGTTTGACAGAATAGGGTTAGGAAGAGGTTGCCTAAGGGGCAGGAGGAATACTACTTAATTTCTTCTTGAAACAGTACAGCAACTTTTATCTTTGTAAACTTGTCTACTCTATCTTAAATTTAAAAGCTTTGTCTTAAGGGTTTTTTTTGTTTGTTTGTTTTGTTTTGTTTTTATCAGAATTTTAGTCACATCTCAGAATTTGGGGTACCTTTAAAAGTTATGTTTGATTTTCAGTCATGATTTCTTCTCTGATTTATGAGTTAATGATTGGATAGATCAACTTTCTATTTTTTTTTTTTAATTTCAGTGGCATTGAAACTAATGCTTGTTTTTAGTTTCTTGAAAATTCTAAGAACTTCTTTATTTTATGGCCCAGGACATACATAATAAGTGCATGGTTATACATGACTATGGTTAAAGGAGTTCTATTGCAGTATGAGTGTCTAACAGTCCCTCATGAAGTCTCCTGTGGTGAACTTTAAGAGCAACTTTATAGACTGTTCCAGTATACCAAAGTTCAAAGTTGTGGGTGCCACAGAGGCCCTGTCAGTTTTGTTTATAAAAAGTCACATTATATTATTTATATAATATAAATATAAATTTATATTTCTTTATGGTAATCTTGAGTGTAGAAAGTAAACATGTAGGAGATTAAGTTATATTTGCATGTAACAGACTAGAGTGGGGAGAAGAGTGGGCTGATGAATGAGTTGCTAGAATTTAGCTCACTGTGAGCTAGAGAGAAGAGGAGTCAATATTAATTTTATATCTGTGGCACCATATGCCTTTGAAAATTACTTATCTCCAAGGCACATAAAAGCTGTGAACCACCCTGAAGTCTACCCACTGCAGGCACACATTTTCCTCCTTTTCTCACTGCCTGGAAGGCCCAAGTAAGGCTACATTTTCAGCAACTCTGCACGTTTGTCTTTAGGCAATGGATGGAACTGACTATGACTGAGCAGAAGAGATCACATGGCTGGGTTAATAGCGCCCTTCTTAGGTTTCTAAGTAGGAGATCACTACAGAAGGAAAATGGTATTTATTGTCGGGAGTGAAGTATGAGTAGCCGGCAGAATACTGAGATCAAAGAGTTATTTTTAAAACAAGTCATGGGAGACCTTAGGTAACTCTGGTACAGTCATTGTATATGAACAAGAATGCAAGATTTTGCTCTGGGAACAAAGAAATATATGACCAATGATGGTCTCTGGAATCAGCATCATAAATGCACTTTTTCATATCTTAATGGATAGAAACAGCAATTGAGAATTCCAGACTTGGCTTTTAAAGGCAAGTTTTTTAGTTATATACAGCAGTCTAGTGTCTAGTCAAGAAAAAGACTGAGGTTAGTTGCAGTCATTATATCAGAAAAGTTAGTAATCCAAGATCTATATCATCCTATGAGACCAAGAAATCCATTTAGCAATTATCCAGGTGGTAAAGTCATCAATAGCTTCCAGTCTGTAAGGGGAATGAGATATTCCATTTTGTCTGATGTTGGAGCCTAAATAATGCATTTATGTCTGCTAAAGTTGGAGTTTATACTTTGGTGCTTTTAGTTTCATTTATAGTAATGCTATTCCCAAGTGAAGGTGGTTAATTTTATAAAATGCTCAGAGGATATAATAGAATATTGCCAATACATTTTAAAGAGCAGATTCATGGGAAACAAGAGTTTCTAAGTTTATAATTAAGAATTTATAAGGTACAAGAGTGTGATGTGTTTTTTTAATTTTGAAGAATGAATGTTCAACTATATTGTTGATTTTGTCAAGTTAGTGCAAAATATATCCATAAGACTAGATTCAACATAGAAAAGATCGTTTAATCCAGATTTAAATACATAAATAGTTGTGTCAGTAATAAAGGAAGAGATGATATTGGAAAGGGGAAAAGAGGAAGCAGAGAAGTATGTTCCTCTAATAGTCTTAAAACCCATAAAAGTGATAGCTGTACCAGTGTGTTTTTTTGATGGACATAACAGGCCTCAGAAGTTCCCGTTGCTTCCAAAGGCTAATAGATAACAGGCCAGAGTTAACTCCCATCTGAATATTAGGATGATTTCACCAAGGACTTGGTAAGATTAATTGAGATGATTATAGTTTTGTTCTCCCTTGTATATTCCTCATTTGCACAATTTTTAGCTTAGAAGCTACTGGGCTTAAGGTATAAAGAGATGAGGTTCTGTAATAACATCTTTATTGTTATCAAGCTAACCAATGGGCTGTCTGATTCAAATTTAGAAAGGCAATCCATTTTTTAAAAAAAATAAGTTTGGGCTATCAGATTTATTGAAGTAAAAGCCATTAAGCTAGGTGGTGTGCTAACAGGATGACATCTCTGGGAGAAAACTCAGATGAGACGGAAGTACTATGAGAGATACTCAAGTCCTGCTTTGGGAATCTCACATTTCTGCAGGGGATAAATAATGAAAATGTCATAAAGTTAACTAGAAACAGAATCCATCATTTTAACTACTTGCATAGAAGTTTTTGTTTTGCTTGTAGGAAGGGCAATTTTGGACACAATGGAGATGTTAAGTTCTTAAAGGATGTTATTCTTTTCCACAAAGTTTTCCTTGTCATTTAACCTGAAGAAGTAGTCATTTGGTATTACATTTTGTCACCTTGGAGTCAAACTGTCTTCAATTATTTTCTGATAGAATGCTGAGTAGAGGTTGCTATCTCCTCCTTCCTACCTAACCCTCTATCTCAGTCTGACTTCTACCAGGAAACAAGATACACAGTGGAGTCTGATGTACTCTGCAGATGGCAGCAATGTGTTCTCTAGAATTTGGCAGACATTTGAGTTTTCCTTGTTTACAGGAATGAGATTATCAAATAATTTTGCTCAAAAAGATGCTAAGGATATCTGTTAAGAGACAGAAATCTATTATCTTATACTATTTGAGGGCATCCATTTTTGATCACATGTATATGTGTATATATTTAGTATATTTTATATGCATATAATTAATTTATAGATATTTAAATAATAATTTAAATTTATGTGTTTAAATATATATTTAATATAATGTTTGAATATTATGAAAAATATTCAATATGCATTAGAACATGTTTATTATAGATGTTCAAACATATACATTTATATTAATATCTCCAAAAGGGACTTAGGTCGCCTACTGTACCATTTTGTCTTCCTCCATTGAGATGGACAAAGTCTCCCATTGAACCTGGAGCTTGCACGGGACCCAATTTCTTGGGGTTTTTCTATAACACCTCCCACCTCACAGTGCAGGGGTTACATTCATAGAGACATCCAGTTTTTTCCCCTGAGTGTGGGGGATCAAAACTGTTTTCAGTCTTGTACTGCATGTGCAGTGCCCACTGTGCCATCTCCACAGCCACAATTTATATTGTTAGATCACTTTGATAATCAATGTGTATTGCTTAAAATACTGAAGGCTGGAGATACAGTTTCAGTCATACAGTGCAGACCCAGTGCGCAAGACCCTACTGGGGAAATACATAGCCATACAATACTGAGATTCATAAGTTATTCAGAGCCATCTGCCTTTCTACCCCATCTTCTCCTCCCTTCTTTTCCTCTCTTTTGTCTCTCTTCTTTCCCTTCTGGTTATATCTGTATTTTTTTCCAGGACAATGAGATGCAGATGGTTGTATGTCCTGCTGAGATGGCTACTGTCTGTCAATTTATCCAGGACATCCTACTCCATGATTTAATCTAGCATAATTCTGGAATTGCTATGAAGGTATTTTGAATACTTGTTTAACATCTCTGATCAAGTGATTTTAAGCAAAGGAGTTTGGTCTTCATAATATGAGCAGACCTAATTCAATCTGTTGGAGGTCTGAAGGGCAAAAATTCAATTTTCTAGGAGAAATTCTGCCTCAAGACAACAGTGTTAATTCCTGTCAAGTCCTGCCAGGCTGCTTTATGGATTTCAAACTCATGAATCCCTAAAATGGACAACCCCATTCCTTAAACAGTCTCTGGTTTATGTCATTAAAATATTTTATTTCTTAATTTTATTTAAAACATTACTTGATTTATATACCAAAATCATCATTTACGTTGTAGTGTAGAGATTTGAATAAAATTTCCAATGTGATGATAGGTAGTGACAGTGGACTAGGTTCTAATACAATTTTGTTTTGTTTTGTTTTGTTTTGTTTTGTTTTGTTTTGTTTTGTTTTGTTTTTCGAGACAGGGTTTCTCTGTGTAGCCCTGGGTGTCCTGGAACTCACTTTGTCGAATATATTTTTAAGGACTGTGGAATATATTTTGTGGCTGAACTTTGATTAGAAGATTGTACAAAAATACATTAGATATGCTGACCCAAAGTAACATGAGGAAAATAAAATGCACCACTTACTTCTTTTTTTTCTATTATTGAAAATATTTTCCTACATATAATATATTCTCATTACAGTCTGTTCTCACCAACTCCTTGCATTTCCTCTCCCTTACCCTGCTACTAAGATCAACACTCTTCTGTTGCTTCTTAAAGTAATTTAAAGAAAAAAATCAGAGCATAGTGTTTATTCATGAGAATATACTCAAACAAATCATACTGAGTTACTTGAAATACCAACAAAAACACAAAAATAAATATATGACTTAAAATCAAAGACCTAAAATAAATCTAATTTCACAACTGTGGGATGTAATCAAGAAAAAAATTTTCAGGGACAATGGCTTTTTGACTATTTTTCTAAAAATGTTGTGAGAATTTCAAAGTGTATTTATGGAAGAGGATTGTCTTAGTAAGCCATGCAGTATTTACTTTTTTTTATTAGATATTTTCTTTATTTACATTTCAAATGTTGTTCCTTTTCCTAGTTTCCCCTCTGAAAATCTCCTATCCCCTCCCCGAATTCCCACCCACCCACTCCCATTCCTGGTCCTGGCATTCCCCTATTATGGGGCATAGAGCCTTCACAGGACCAAGGGCCTCTCCTCCCATTGATGTCCGACTAAGCCATCCTCTGCAACAAATATAGCTAGAGCCACAAGTCCACGATGTGTTTTCTGTGATTGGTGGTACATTTACATAATGGAGTACTACTCAGCTATTAAAAACAATGAATTTATGAAATTCTTAGGCAAATGGATATATCTGGAGAATATTATCCTTAGTGAGGTAACCCAATCACAAAAGAAATCACTAGATATGCACTCACTGATAAGTGGATATTAGCCCAGAAATTTAGAATACCCAAGACACAATTTGCAAAACACATGAAACTCAAGAAGAAGGAAGACCAAAGTGTGAATACTTCATTCCTTCTTAGATTGGGGAACAAAATACCCATGGAAGTAGTTATAGAGACAAAGTTTGGAGCAGAGCCTAAAAGACTGACCATCTAGAGACTGCCCCACTTGGGGATACACGCCATAAACAACCACCAAACCCATACACTAGGCAGATGCCAACAAAAGCCTGTTGACAGGAGCCTGATATAGCTGTCTCCTGCCCTCGCCTGGCAAATACAGAAGTGGATGCTCACAATCATCCATTGAACAGAGCCCAAGATCCCCAATGAAGGAGCCAGAGAAATACCCAGGGAGCTGAAGGGGACTGAAGTCCCGTAGAAGTGTCATATGAACTAACCAGTACCCTCAGAGCTCCTTGGAACTATATGACCAATCAAAGTATTTACTTCTTTTTTTTTAAAGTTTTTTTAATTAGATATTTTCTTTATTTACATTTCAAATGCTATCCTGAAAGTTCCCTATACACTCCCCTCGCCCCTGCTCCCCTACTCATCTACTCCCACTTCTTGGTCCTGGGATTCCTCTGTGCTGGGGCATATAAAGTTTGCAAGACCAAGGGGCCTCTCTTCCCAATGATGGCTGACTAAGCCATCTTCTGCTACATATGCAGCTAGAGACATGAGCTTAGGAGTTACTAGTTAGTTCATAATGTTGTTCCACCTATAGGGTTGCAGCCCTCTTCAGCTCCTTGGGTACTTTCTCTAGCTCCTCCACTGGGGGCCATGAGTTCCATTCAATAGCTGACTGTGAGCATCCACTTCTGTGTTTGCCAGGCACTGGCATAGCCTCAGAAGAGGCCACTATATCAGGGTCCCTTCAGCAGAATCTTGCTGGCATGTGTAATAGTATCTGGGTTTGGTGGCTGATGATGGGAAAAATAACAGGAAGTATTTACTTCTTGATTGTTCATCTTTCCCTATAATTTCTTAAGTATAAGCAGATGAGCTTTTAAAAAATATTCTACTTTTCTATCACTGTTTACAAGTTGTACACGTCTCTGTGTGTGTGTGTGTGTGTGTGTGTGTGTGTGTGTGTGTGTGTGTGTGTGTGATATGATTTATATTCCTTACATACCTGGGAAATATAATAACATCAGATATACTTTTATATACCTTGACTTTCATTCACAGAATTTGACTTTAGTTAATCTTTGTAATTCATAGAATTGGAGAGTAAAAGTTTTTGTTTTTTCCCTTATTTGAAGTTTTATATAAATTCTATAAAGGTTCTTATACGTCGCTAATCATTTAGTAAAGACATTTGCTAAGGCATATACTAAAGGGAGGTGACTACTAAAGTATACAATATACATAAACTCATGTAGTATGTAAATATTTGTAATGATTTTAATCATTATGAACACTTGTATTTATCACAGTTTGCCTGTTTACTGGTATAAAATAAGAACATTTTTGTCATAATGAGCATTTAATTATAAAATATGTTGAATGGCTTTTAATATACTTAGTTGTATATGACTTATGTCTGTTTGCTATACATCATTTTCATTTATTATTTTGTTGTTTGCAAAAAAATACATTTTTTATTTAACTATAATACATTTTATTACAGATTATTTTAAGGCTTAGGTGTTATTTCATTTTCTTACTGCTTTTTTTGTGAACATTACTTCTTAATTTTAATTGAGTAGCTTCATTTTCCATATAGTAGCATCATGTTTAAGGAATATCTTCCACTTGGGGCTCTCTGAGTCTGAACCACCATCCAAAAACAATACACATATAAGGAGTTGAATTATGTCCTCTTCCACTTCTAAACTGGCGTTTATAAAATTCCAATCCCCAGAGCCTGTGTCCTTATTTAGAAACAGGATCATTGAAAATGTAAGTAGTTTAGACAATGGTCACAGTGGCATATTAACTAAAACAGAATGTAGTCGTTGCCTCATACGGAAGTTATGCTCAGATATAAAGACATTCACTGAAAAGACACTGAGAGAAGTCAAAGGCAAAGGCCAAGATTCTAGGAGCCAAAGAATACCAAAGATCATCAATAAAATACGATTCTCAGATAGGGGAATGGGATATAGGTGGTTTTCAGCTCTCAGAAAGAACCAGCCTTGGCTGTGGACTTCCAGGCCCATGAACATAAAGTATATTTCTGTTGTTTTAAGTTGGTAATGCTTGTTACATAAGTCCTAGAAATCTAAGAATCTGAAGAGTTATTTATCTGAAAATCAATATCCTGTAGTTTAAAAGGTTATTTTTGCTCTTCTGTTTATACTTGCTTAAATCTTATGAGCAAATCAAATTTCATAATTGTGTTATTATGCTCATAGAGGCTAGGCATAGGAAATAAATATTTTTTCTTTTTAATTAGATATTTTCTTTATTTACATTTCAAATGCTACCCCTAAATTTCCCTATACCTCTCCCACCCCTGCTCCCCTACCATTCCATTCCCACTTCTTGGACCTGGCATTCCCCTGTACTGGGGATATAAAGTTTGCAAGACCAAGGGGCCTCTCTTCCTAATAATACATATGCAGCTAGAGACACGAGCTCTAGGGTTACTGGTTAGTTCATATTGTTGNTCCACNTATAGGGTTTCAGACCCCTTCAGCTCCTTGGATACTTTCTCTAGCTCCTCCATTGGAGGCCCTGTGTTCCATCCAATATCTGAGTGTGAGCATCCACTTCTATGTTTGTCAGGCACTGGCACAGCCTCACAAGAGGCCGCTATATCAGGGACCCTTCAGCAGAATCTTTCTGGCATCTACACCCTATGACACCAATCCTCCACACATTGATGTATGAGCAGCACAGATCAGACTCAGTGAACTGTAAAAACAAAAACAAAACCAAAACCAAAAGAGGACATAAAATTGTGATGGTGATAGAAGAAGGAACTTCTTGTAGAAGTTAGAGGAGGAGCATGTATGTGAATATGATCAAAATATTTTAACCAAATTCTAAGTGTCCAGGTTGACTCACAGCAGAATTCTATTTTATTTTCAAAGAAGATATACAGTAGAAACATAGTACATTCCTTTGGTGGAAGTGGGTAGTCCAGATACTGGTGTATATGTGTTTAGGACATGTCTTCCTTTTTTAAAAACTGTTACCTTAATTCGAATGAAGTGTCTCTCTTTATCTCTTCTGATTAGCTTTAGGTGGAAGTCTATTTTGTGAGATATTGGCCTAGTGACACCTGACTATTTCCCAGTTTGACTGGAATAGTTTGTTTATTCTTTTACTATGAGTTGGAACCTATCCTTAAAATTAATATGTGTGTCTTATAGATAACAGATAAGTTTTGTTTTACACGATAATTCAGTCAGTCCTAGGTCTTGATTTGAGAATTGAGGCTGTCATTATTTAAAGTTACTATTTAAATATGTGTGTTAATTTTGGTCATGGCATTGATTTTAGTTTTTTTAATGTGTGTGTGTGTGTGTGTGTGTTGTATGTGTGTTTCTGCATTCTCTGTGATATTTTGTATTTTGATAATTGTGTCATGGTATTTCTTTCCATAATCTCTTTGCTATATTCAATTCTCTCTTTAGCCTGAAACATTGCTTCTGATATTTTCTTTATGTTTTGTTCTTTAGATATTGTTTTTTAGATTATTCCTATAATGAGAAGTTTTTTTTTTTTCATTCAACATTGTTGTATTTTTTTTTTCTTGTTTTATTAACCTAGGTCAGTCATCAGATTCTTTGAGGACTTGGAATGCATTGCTTTGAGCTTTTCCTGCTTTCAAAGTTTCCATTGAGAAATCATCTGCTATTCTGATAGGTTTTCTTTTATATGTGCCTTCTGTCTTTGTTGTTGTTGTTTGTTTTTTGTTTTCTTGCATCTTTCAAAACAATTTAACTGTCTGCCTTTGTAAACACATAACAAACCAGCTGAGTGGGATCTCAATTTGAGATCACCATTCACACCATGTTTAGGCCCAAACTAGCTCTGTCCCAGGCTAAGCTTGAACTCAGGTGTCTGTCTGCCCCTAAAATCACAAACAACAAACTTAGCTGGGTAGAATCCTACACTGTGATCCCCATGCCCAAATTTCTTTATCTCCTTCTTTAATATATTTCTGACAGGTTGGCTCATAGTATAGTTGCCTTTGTTCTTTTAGGTCCATATATCACCTCATAAAATTCGTATCGCATCCTTATGTGTTCCATAATTGAGAAATTTTATATTTTGGATTCATGTTTTCAGAATACTTTCCTATAGCATAAAGAGCTGTCCTGAATCATTTACCATTTTTGCTAAGGACATAGACAAGCCCTGGAATCACAGACGCCCACTGTCTCTGATGCAGTCATTAATCTTGGCAAAGAGGTCATTTCCCCAAGGAGAAACATAAATTACTTCCCTGAAGAAGGAGGAACAAAAAATACACAAACAAGCCTCACTCATAGCAGCCCTCAACATTAATGGAGGCCTACACTCTGCGGGCTGTTTCAGGCGCAGGAAACTATGTCACAACATCTCTTCCACATGGCCATGCAGGACTTGGCACCCTGCATATTTGGTCTAGATCCTTGTCTTTGAATTCTAATATATATCTTTATTTATTCTAGGATTTATTCCGTAATCTTTGAATTTTCTGGTTGAGTTTTTAGATTTTTCAATTCTACGTTCATTTCACTTTCAATGTTTCTATCTCCTTATTGAATTCTGTTCTCAAGTCTTGAATTTTCTTCACCATTTCTATCAGGCTTATGTTTGTGCTTTCTTGGACATTTTTTCTGCTTAAGTTCTTTCTTTTTAATATATTAACCTGTTTCTTTGTGTTTTTTGTAAAATCCTGAAACTTTCATAATTGTTGTTTTAAATGACATATCCTGTTCATCTAGTTAATAATAATTGCCTAATATTTGTATAGGATTTATAGAAAAGATAGTGTCTTGATCATTCATATTATTGGTAATTTTGGAATGGGGTCTTAGTGTGTGGACTTCCATTGTTAGTTTTAAGTCTGATATAGACAGAACAAATTGAGTCAAAGTGAGGATGTGTGGGAAGGTTCATCTTACAGGTTGGAAATGGTTTGGGTGTAATTACGTTAGTTGGATAATGGTTTCTGAGCCATCGTATAGAATGTAGCTTCCAAGCATGGACTGTAAAAGTAAATATGTCTTGGTAGAAAAGTTAAAATGTGGCAAGAGAGAGGCCTGTGAGTTAGGGAACAGTTGGGCAGTTTGCTGGATGTAGCCTAGAAATCATTGGTAGTATTGGTAGGGAGCAAAGGCACTGGATATAAGATCCAGGCTCGATCTGGCAGTATGATGACATTGCATGGACTGGGGAATTAGGCAGACCAACTGGCCTTGAACTTGGAGAAGAATATGGGAGATCTATCTGGATGGGGCCTGTCAAGGGTGGATGTAGGGTTGGGCATGAGAAATACCTGGAGATAACTTGTTCTGCAGACAGTGCATGGGCAGACTAGGTTAGGACACAGGATGGAGGACTCAGAATTGATTATGTGGGTTAAGAAGGAATGAATGATGAGGGTCAGGAAGTCTCAATGGACTAGAATCTGAAGAAGGAAATTGTTTTGCCTTATTATATTTTTAATATGTAAACACTGATCATTGCATTTATATCTCATTCTTTGGATACAAATTTGTTTAGCTATGGAACTGTTCATCATATTTTATACTTGCCATATTTATTCCTTTATTTTGAGTTATGTATTTTTGTTCTTTACTAAAACATTTTGACTTTCACGGATAAATCTTTAAGAAAATAGTTATTTTGTGGATTAACTCCTTTTTATGAGACAAGACAAATTGTCTTGGCCATAGTGATATTACCCAGACAGTCTTCTTATTCCTTGATACCCCCAGGGATGGCATTTTCTTCTTTAACCATGATCCTGGACATGTTAAATTGTAAATAAACTCATGGTTTCTCGACTTTCCATTCAGCTCTGCTCTCTCAGGTTTAGAATGCACAGCTCTCCCCCTTTTTCTTCCACAAAGTGGAGTATCTCCTTCAGTTACCTGTTAAGTCTGTTCCCTCAACAAAGGAATGTCTATCACCACTGGAAGTAATATTCAGTTTGGGCTATAGCTTACCAGTAATAAAACAATTTATTTTCTTCCATTCCTATTTAAGAAATACACTATACTTTTATTTCTCTCTTGCATGCTTCTTTCTGAAGGGTCTGAGAATGTAAGTAAAGATTTTTCTTGGAAACATGAACTTCAGGAAGATTTTGATTTGCTTTTGTGGCACAAAAATACCTAACATCATGAAACTGCTAATTTTTCTTTTACTCTCAGTGAACATACAAATTGTGCTCAGATAGTTTTGCTCAGATCCTTTTCAAATACCTTACATATATATACACACACACACACACCATGGTCTACTCTTCTATCCAAACACACACCATGGTCTACTCTTCTACCCCCTTTTCCCATGGTGTGTGTGTGTGTGTGTGTGTGTGTGTGTGTGTGTGTGTGTGTCTGAACTTCCTCCCTTTTCTCATATAAAATATAATTATCTTATAAAATCCCCTTGATAATACTTTAACATTCTTTATCAAGCATGAACTTGGCTAGTAAGAAACAATTTATAAATTTTCCAAAGTTCATGGGCTGTCATGAAACAGAAAGCTATTTAATATATATTTTACAAGAGTTATTTGTAAAATGAAAACAAACATCAGATTAGCCTGCATGGTGTTTTATATGGAGAATAGAGTTAGTCTTCTATAGAGCTATCAATGCCAGGTATTGACTCAACTGTGCAATGCATAAGAGATTCTATAAATGCCATATAGCAGTATACACTTTCAGATGGTTAAAAAGACTGAGTTTTATGGCAAACCAGGTCAAAGTTAAGCATGTATCAGTCAACGTTTATTTCTTTTCTCATCTCTATTTAGCATGGTAGCTTGTAGAGTCCTTGTTATATATTCAAAATTGAGCTTTTCCTTAAAGATTTTCCAGCCCAGAGCACCTGCTCTATATCATGGGTTAGTTTTGTAGAGTTTTGTGTGTCCCCTTTGATTTTTCATGTAGTTAGTGAAATATCATTCTTAATGTTGACACAGGTAACATTAGTGGTGGTTTCTTCCTTATTATGATTGGCAATTATATTGGCCTAGGGACATCGGGAACTAAAACAGTATTCTAAAGGTCAGGACAATTGGAATTAAGAGTAAGTGGCATCAGGGCTTTCTGTCTTATTAATCACTTTTTTTTTCTGAATCTATACTTCAAAACCTTTCTTTGTATCTTGGAATTTTTGGCTTATAAATGAAATTTCATATATTTTTCCTAGATTTTTACTTTAAGGTATATTGGGCCTTTTTTAAATGGTTGTATCTTGCAGTTATTGTATTGTGTTATTTGTGTCTCTTTTGAACACTGTATTTTTTTCAGCTAGAAAAAACATTGTGTTTCTATTAAGATTAATCACCAAAAAAGTGTAGAGTGGATCATGCCTTCTTGTATCAATAAGTGATCCAATTAAAAGAAATTTCTCTTCAGAAATAATTTATGTTTAGAAATTGGCTCAGATGGTGTCTTATAACGGAAACAATTCCTATGTTCACCTGCATATGCAACAGACATTTATAAAATTACATTGACATTTTTGTGACAGGTTTTCTATTATAATTACTGGCCTCTGTTTTCCTCATTAAGTTATCTTTAGTAAGTGAAGGGCCATCATATGTTTCTGTACCTCAATCTTTTAGTTTAGCATCTTTACACAGTACGTACTAAGTACAGACTTTAAAATTAAAAGTAATACTTTTTTGAGGTCTTTGTTTAATCTGTATTTTCAATGAGTACTATCTAAACAGATTCATTTTTTTGTACAGCTTGTATCTGTCCATATTACCCCTGCTGACCTTGAATTTCTAAGGATCAAGTTAGTGTCATATCTCTGTCTCCAAGAAATTCAGAGTATAAGCTTACACCAACTGGCTTCTAAATTCTGTTCAGTCCTTTAATGAACATTCCACAAAATGTTCTATTACTGCCAAATGTTTTTGATGATGACTTAACTTGAAATACAGGGGAAAATGCATCCATAATGCTCAAGGTCACAAAATGTACAAGTGGTAGTACTCAGTTTTGAGCAAAAGAATACTTTCACTATAACTAGTTCACTATAACCAGTGTTGCACACTGGTCTTTAGAATGAGCAAGTGAATGGACAGATGAACAATGCCTCCTAAATAACTTTGATTTCAATGCACAGACATGTCTGAAACAGGATCTTTACCATCATTTCTAATTTAGAAGCATAAACTGGAGACAAGGTCAAAAAGGACTGCAGTATTACTAAAGGGACACCTCACTTTTCTTTTTGGACACAGGGATAGGCATTTATAGTATACAAGCAGGAAACCAAAGGAAAATAAATATAAGAAGTGTTTTGGCTTAATAAACTTAATATGTAGTTCTAAATCTTTAGACTTTTCTAGGCATCTAGGTAATCTTGATTCCTTTGGCATGTATACCTAGCTCAGGTGCTTAGACCTTGCAAGAATTATTCAAGAATTTATTATTTTGTGTTGTCATGCTGCAGAAGGTTACATAATGACCACCATGATTATCTCAACCTTTCCTCAGGCTTCTAAGGGCAAACTGCATCTGATGAGAATTTACGTGTGGACCACTGGGGATTATGATACTTGGAATGTCTCTGAAATACATGAAAAAGAACAATGGCTCTGATAAAGTATTCATAGCTCCTAAAATATATTCATTTATAACTGCTGAGCATTGCTGAACAGTAGGTTTATTTAAAGTTAAATTACCTTTGTATTTTCTTGCTTCTGCTCATTTCAGAGCAGCAGGATACTGTATCTAGCCTTCCCTTGAGCAACCAAAGATGAGAACTTCATATAAAATTTAGATATTTAACTGATTGCTTCAAACAATTGCTTTGAAAATGCAATGATGTTTTTGATGAAAAGCCAACAAGTAAAATTTTCTATCAAATCCATTCTTAGAGGAATAACTTTTTCAATTGCTCATCTAATTGTAGGGTATGAATATATTCAGAAAATCCTCCAATGGTTTTATTATGCAATCTGAAAGCACAAACAGCATATTACAAAATGATAACAAATAGGGTTAAAGCAGGAGCTATCATCACAGTGCCACAAGGGCTTTGACTGCACTCTGAGTTAACTCCTTCTTTGTAAGCTGTCCTTCATGACTGCTGGTGAGGTTTCAGCCTAGAGATGACCAGTGATCTAACATGTGATGTTTTCTACGATGCTACTGTTTTATACTGGGCTGACAGCTGGCCTTGAATCTGTAATATTTTAAGACAGATAGATCAGAGAAACTAGATATTAGAGGAGAGGTTTTAAAGTACTTCCCATGTAAGAAAATTTTTGTAAACTATTCTCTTTTCTTTGTGTAGTAAATATAAAGGATCCCATTCTTGGACTTTACATTCTACATTAGGGATCCCAGGACATCCATGCCCTTTGCCGCTCTAATCACAATGGCTAGGAAAGGGAAACAACACACACACACGCACACGCACACGCACATGCACGTATGCACGCACTCACGCACATGCACACGCACGCACGCACGCACACCTCATCATATAAAGAGAATCCATAAAACAGACCAATGTAAAAATTGTAACGAAGTTCACTTGGGGACTTAATGAGCCTCTGTTGCTGTTACTAACAGGACTATGGGTGAGGAAGTTACTTACAGGAGTAGGTTATGACTAAAAATTAGCTGCATCAGCAGAAAGCCTATACCAACATGATTAATAACTTTTCTCTCTAACCTGGCACTCTACACAATTTTCAGGCAGCTTGGCAAGTTGGAGAAGCTCCTCTCTGCAGCTTGGATCATTAGAGGTTTTTTTTTTTTTTTTTTTTTTTTTTCTAAGCAGCTGTTTACTCCTTTTATAAAACAGGAGATGATTTTCAGCATCTTCTAAGAGTCCATTTTCAAGACACATGCTATTTTATTTTCCTCATGATTCTCTTGAACTTGCCCCTACCTTCTAGAAGGAATGTTTAAATTCAAAAGAAAATTCTGTAGAAGGCTACATACACATGATCAAATTTAATTCAGATTAGAGAAAAATGAAATTATGAGATGTTAAGGAAAATGAATAGTACTAGAAAAATTATACAGACTGAGGAGGTCTGGCCTCAGAAAGATAAATACTGCATGCTCTCTCCCACATGTTGTGATGATTTAAGAGAGAATGCCATGTTCCTCGACTTCCATAGGCTCCTGTATCTGAACACTTGGTACCTAATTGGTGAAACTGTTTGAGGAAAAGATTCAGAGGTGTGACAATGTTGGAGAAGATGTGTCACTAGGTAGTGTAGGCTGGCATTGAACTCATAGTAATCTCTTTGCAAATGAGAGCAGGAGAATGAAATTGGCTAGGAAGTTTTAAAGTAAAAGCACCCTGAAAAGTGTTCATTTTGTCCTTGGACCTCTGTTTAATCTTGTTCTTGCTCTAGTTCAGGATATCAGAAGTGCTGTTTTTCTGGTTCTAACACAGTCAGGGGCTAGAGATGTCAGAAGAGGGTCTTGTTTTTCTTTCCTTTTTTTTTTTGGCCTGAAGGAGGACCCTTTTCCAGGATACTGTACTGAGGACATGATTGAAACTATGAGACATTAGGACTCCTGAAATGGAACAGGGATTGTCCGGTTCATACCAGCTCCCTTTCTCCATCTAGTAAGGCCTAATTAATTCCATGACCCTCAAAGATATTGCCTCTAGGAGACTTGCCCTACTACATAGGACTTTTGTGTTTCTTCTTTCTCTTCAACTCCTTTAAAAAATTTTTTTATTAGATATTTTCTTTATTTACATTTCAAATGCTATCCTGAAAGTTCCCTATACCCTCCCTCCGCCCCTGCTCCCCTACACACCCACTCCCACAAATGGCCATGGCATTCCCCTGTGCTGGGTCATATAAAGTTTGCAAGACAAAGGGGCCTCTCTTCCCAATGATGGCTGATTAGGCCATCTTCTGCTACATATGCAGATAGAGACACAATCTCAGGGGGTACTGGTTAGTTCATATTGTTGTTGCACCTACAGGGTTGCATCCCCCTTCAGCTCCTTGGGTACTTTCACTAGCTCCTCCACTGGGGGCTCTGTGTTCCATCCAATAGCTGACTATGAGCATCTACTTCTGTGTTTGCCAGGCACTGGCATAGCCTCACAAGAGGCCGCTATATCAGGGTCCCTTCAGCAGAATCTTGCTGGCATGTACAATAGTATCTGGGTTTGGTGGCTGATGATGGCATGGATCCCCGGATGGGGTAGTCTCCGGATAGTTCATCCTTTCATCTTAGCTATAAATTTTGTCTCTGTACCTATATCCTTTCATGTGTACTTTGTTCCTTATTCTAAGGAGGAATGAAGTATACACACGATGGTCTTCCTTCTTGGTTTTCTTGTGTTTTGCAAAATGTATCTTAGGTGTTCTAAGTTTCTGGGCTAATATCTGCTTATCAGTAAGTGCCTATGTAGTGACTTCTTTTGTGCATGGGTTACCTCACTAAGGATGATATCCTACAGATACATCCATTTGCCCAAGAATTTCATAAATTCATTATTTTTAATAGGTGAGTAGTACTCCATTGTGTAAATGTACCACAGTTTCTGTATCCATTCCTCTATTGAGGGACATCTGGGTTCTTTCTAGCTTCTGGCTATTATAAATAAGGCTGCTATGATCATAGTGGAG
>NC_034596.1:56460423-56464267 GCF_900095145.1 Mus pahari
CCATTTTGAGGTAGTGTCTATCTTTTTCCCTGAGGTGGGTTTCCTGTAAGCAGCAAAATGTTAGGTCCTGTTTGTGTAGCCAGTCTATTAGNCTATGTCTTTTTATTGGGGAATTGAATCCATTGATGTTAAGAGAAATTAAAGAAAAGTAATTGCTTCCTGTTATCTTTGTTGTTAAAGTTGGGGTTTTGTTCTTGCCGCTGTCTTCTTTTAGGTTTGTTTAAAGATTACTTTCTTGGTTTTTCTAGGATAGAGTTTCTTTCCTTGTGTTGATGCTTTCCCTTTATTTTCCTTTGAAGGNCTGGATTTGTGGATAGATATTATGTGAATTTGGTTTTGTCATGCAATACTTTGGTTTCTTCATCTGTGGCAATTGATAGTTTTGCTGGGTAATGTAGCCTGGGCTGGCATTTGTGTTCTCCTAGGGTCTGTTTAACATCTGTCAGGATCTTCTGGCTTTCATAGTCTCTGGTGAGAATTCTGGTATAATTCTAATAGGCATGCCTTTATATTTTCCTTGGCCCTTTTCCCTTGCTGCTTCTAATATTCTATCTTTATGTTATGAGATAGTTAATTTTTTTCCTCTAATATATGTAGATGATTGCTTAGGACTGGGCATGTAGTTCAGTTCTGGGCTTCATGTCTCATACCTACAATGCCATCCATGTAGATGGAGGCAGGAGGATCAAGAGTTTAAGGTACCCTTGCTACACAGTGAACAACAACAACAAAATCATCCTGAACTACATGAGAACCTGCCTTAACAACAGAAGCAGCGACAACAACAAAACAACAACTTAAAAACACACACACAAAAAAGAAGAAAAATGGAAAAAATGTGTGAAGCATTCATATGATGAAATCATAGTGTCTCCTATAAACAGTATCAGAGACTCCTGACTGTTCCTTATTTTATGACCTGGAAAAGATCAGCATCTATGTTAAAGGTATTTTATAATCTGAAATTATTATTTCTCTATTTTGTTTCCACAAATAGAATGATGTTTTTAGGTTATCAAAAGAAGCAAGTGAATATTTGTCTCCCTCAGGATCTGTAGTTACAATGAATTTTGAGGAAGATTAATGAAAATGTTGAGTATGATGAATCTTTAATCTGGCAAAGAAGATAATGTTTGAAATATGACTCCTGTAATCATCAAACACACATATAATTGCTAAAGAAAGGGATAATTTCCTTCTGTCTGCTTCTAAAGATTAAGGCTTTATTCTCAATAGTAAAATACCTCTAGTTCACATTAAGACAGATATGAGCACAACTGATATCACAAAAATTGCTAATACATCTTTGAGCATCTGTCATGTTGTGTTAATACTAGTTTTAAAAACATTGACAGTTCATAATCTACCAGCATCATGTTATTCTAAAATGTTATGAAACAAAGCATTTATTATTAAGTTAGTATCTTGGGTTATTTAGCTTTATTTAATTAACTGCCACTCAAGCCTATATTTTCAAGGGCTATGGGATTTCCCCTGTACCCTGTCTTCTGTAAATAAAGAATTGCTGATTAAAATCTTCTTGTATTGTTCTCAATGAAGTGCAGGCTGAAGGAGACCTAGAGAAAGAACCCAGGAAAGGAGAGTTGGCCTGATGCTAGTGACCAGTTTAAAGGACCTGGTCTCTGTGGGAACCCTTGTATTCCCTTCCTCCTTTCTGAGTCAGTGTCCACCAAGGTCATGCAGCCTTGACTGTACAGATCATGGTATGGGGAGTTAAAAAAACAGCTGCGATGTTTGCTCTTGACTTTCTCTTTATTGATCAGCCATACAATAAATGCTATGCATCAATTTTATTGATAAAGTAACCAGGTAATAAATCATTATTTGTTTCTCCAAGTCATCTATCCAGTGTCAAGAAAAGGAGCAGGCCTCACAGTGGATCTGGCTTCCCTTCATCCAAATAAGCTATTGATGCTGGAGATACTCGTTCTCTAATTAACAGACAATCTGTGGCATTAATTATGTCTAATAGAATGATAGAAACATTTATTTTCATAGCATGATATTTAGGGTTAGTTAATTAACTATGCAATTGGGCTGTTTTTTATTGTTCTTTATTTAGATTATTTCACTATGCAACTAAAAACTATTATGGTATCTTACATGATTGTGTAAGGGTGAAAAGGCTATAATATAATTTTCTTATTCTTGTTATAGTAAGTGCTTAACAAATTCTTGAAAAAACCATCGTCAGGTTATAATTAAAATCAAACAGAGTGAAAAATAGAAAGGCGGAGTCAGTAGACAAAATGCATTTTCTTAACAAAATGTAATTTCCTAAGCTATCACCAAATGGCTTAAATGGTATATGAACTAAGATGAAATAAAACCTTTTAAATCTCTAAGTATCATTTCCCCATCCCAAAACACTTTAACCATGTTTCTCTTAAGATATATAATTACAGATCATGAATATTGTACAAGATATTGTCCATCATGCTATGACTTTTCTAAGAATATTGTCTTCTATATTGGAAGCATTTATGCTTAGCAATAAAACATGTTTACCTTTACTAGAAATCTACACACCTATGTTCAAATGTGTTTATATATGCATGCATGAACACTTCTTAATATATATAACTGTAAATAGGTTTTCATAAGACATTGAAGAAAGAATTTTCAAAACTATGTATGAAATTCTAATAGTTTCCTGAAATTTTCTATTTTTACAGTAGTTATAAAACATTTCTGGCTCTCTATTAGTCAGCAACGTATGGTTTGATTTGTACTTTCATTTCTTTACATTCTTAGGCAAAGCATTTTCTATTTAAATCAGATCAGCATTTTTTTAATCACTAGGATTTTGCTTAATTGACTGGGCATATGGTAGCTTAATTCACCTATTTATCTCCTGCCCTCCTTTTAGACAAGTTCTATTAGCAAGTGTTGTTTCTCCATCTCAGTAGCAACAAATCCCCATTCTGTTTTTACTGCTTTTTAAAACCTGTGATCTGTGATATAATATCCAAGACTGGTACTGCAAAGGAATAAAATGCTACAAACAGAACCAGGACATGTCTTTCTGTACAATCTTTGCAATTTAAACAGCATTCAATAGTGAAAAAGATAATTTCCTTCTGCTTACTTCCAGTCTGAACCCTAATTCAAATAGTATAAGGTAATAGATCTTGCTGGCCAGTTCTGATGACGAAAAGAAGTATGGGCAAACTAGAGATGGGGAAAAAAACCCTACAGGTTCCTGTCACACAAATCCACAGAGTGTTGTGTCTATAAAACAGTTTAAAATTCTGTTCACTGTGAGTCACTATTTCTTAGCTTCTGAATATCAGTTCAAATTTAGATTGAAATTCTGAGTTGTGCACAGTTCTCATGCTGGCTCAGGCAAGATCAAAATATTCTAGCACCTCATTTAGATATCGAGAGCCATGTTTTCATCTCAGCCTGGAAATTTTAAGCTGCCAAGAATCTATTGGGGGATTTCATCCAGAGATGCCATTCACAACACAGATGCCAGAGATGCTACACACATCCCTGGCTGGCTTTGTGGAACTCCAATCAACAGCTGGCTTCTCAGACTGCCAAAACAATCCACAATATTATGAATTTCTGCCTTCCTCCTCTCTTCTAGGCTTTACAGACAGTTAGAAAGCAGTCAATCCATTTCCACTGTAGTAAGGCAAGTCAGAAATTGACAGATGGGGATTACTTTTTGCCTGTAGGAAGGAAAGTACATTTTCCATAATCTAGTCATGGACACCATTAGCATAGCTGAACTCTGAACAGCAAGCAATAGTCACCCTTTTAGATGATACAACACTGGGATTCAGTACATTATTCTCTCTCTCTCTCTCTCTCTCTC
>NC_034596.1:56464337-56488236 GCF_900095145.1 Mus pahari
GTGTGTGTGTGTGTGTGTGTGTGTGTGTGTGTGTGCATGTGTAAAATAAAACTGTTTTGTTCTACAGGTACAGAGAGTAACCTGAGTATCTGTTGTGAGACAGTTTCCCTGGAGATCAAAGTGTTCCATCCTGCAGGTAGCTCATTAAATAGGAAGGTGTAGAAGCCAAAATAGTTTGAGGATGTCACTGAAACTGAGCAAATTCACCAGGCCCTTCCCTGGCAGCATACACAATAAAAACTGAGAGTGCTCGTATGATGTAAGAGAGCTGAGCTGCAAAGAAGTCTCTAGACCAGATTAGTTGCCTGGGAGAAACAGAAAGCAGCTGAGCTTCCTAAAAGAGCTTTAGACATCTGAGTTACTTGAAAAGGACATCCTCTAATTTGTTGATGTGCCTGTAGGCTGTGCACTGCTCTCCAGGTTCCCAGATTTTGTGAACTGTCACCCATATTAGGGTGGGCTCATGTGATGTAATTGCCTTTGAGTCTTTTCTGTTCCTGTAGGTAACCCCAATAAAACTCATTGATTCACCATGTTGGACTTTGGAAATATCCATACTTTGGTCTGTTGTGGTCTCCCTATCTGAGGTGAGTGGATATGCCTGCTGTGTCTCCCCAGGAAAAGTCTTGTGGTGTAACAGCATACTATCCCCTGTGACTGATGTACGTGATAAATATGCATCCCACCACAAATTAAAATGCTTGAGTGAGCAGCTAGTATGTTACTGATAAAGAGTGCACTTCTCACAAATATATAGTCAGAGGGAGATGGCTGGAAGGAAATGGATTGATGATTGGAAAGAAGGAATGGAGAGGAGGAAGGACTTAGTGCTTTAAGGTAACTTGAACATTTAGAAACTGAAATCAGGCACTGCCAGGGAGAGGGCAGCCTTGAGAAGTGACACAGCTTCTGGGAAAAAATCCTATTTCTGGTTCCAGTCATCTGGCACCTTTCCCGCCCAAGGAGGGGTGTCTGCCTGGGAGCAGTCTCTGGGCCTGAACCAGTAAGAAGGCCATCTTTGCTCCAGTGCGCTGCCAGGGAGAGGAGGGCCTGCAAAAGCAACACGGCTTCTGGGAAAGATCCCATTTCTGGCTACAGTCATCTGACACCTTTCCCGCCCAAGGAGGGGTGTTCACCCAGGAGGAGTCTCAAGGCCTGAGATGGCAGGAGAGCCATCTTGGCTCCCGGTTCGTTTAGGCTCCAGTCTGCTAGATACTAATACACATGCCAACAAGTTTCTGCTGAAGGGTCCCTGATATAGCGGCCTCTTGTGAGGCTATGCCAGTGCCTGGCAAACACAGAAGTGGATGCTCACAGTCAGCTATTGGATGGAACNCAGGGCCCCCAATGGAGNAGCTAGAGANAGTACCCAAGGAGCTGAAGGGGGCTGCAACCCTGTAGGTGGAACAACAATATGAACTAACCAGTACCTCCTGAGCTCGTGTCTCTAGCTGCACATGTAGCAGAAGATGGCCTCATAGGCCATCATTAGGAAGAGAGGCCCCTTTGTCTTGCAAACTTTATATGACTCAGCACAGGGGAAGGCCAGGGCCAAGTAGTAGGAGGAGTGGGTGGGTTGGGGAGCAGGGGCAGGGGGGGTATAGGGAACTTTCAGGATAGCATTTGAAATGTAAATAAAGAAAATAATAATAATAATAATAATAATAATAATAATAATAATAATAATAAAAGCAACTGAAATCAACCAGACTTCCCAGATTCATAAGATAGCTTAACTGCTGGAGATTTAAGCACAGTTTTAGCACAAAAGGTAAAGATCACAGTTTTGACACACCTGTTCTTGTTAAAATTCTTATTTTACTGAAAGAAAACAAATACACTAAAAAAAGAAGTAAATGTCACTTGGGCATATTGAATGAGACTTATATCATGTGATGATAGCTAAAAAATTTAAAGGCCAGATGGTTTATATCAAGAAGATAAAACAGTTATTATCCTGGATTAGATGAAAATCAACAGAAGGTTATTGCTATAAGCCACAGAATTGACAGAAACAATGTATACAAGAAGAACAAAATAGCTTCTAAATATTCAGAAATAAATGCTCTTAAATAAACTATTTAACTTCCAAATGATGTATTTCACTCAACTTTTTTTGCTATAAATTAATGATGTCTTTTAGTTACTCATGATATCAACGACTTAATATGATTTTATAAAGATGCAGGGAGAATTAACTTGAATTTGAAATGTTAATAGAGAGAATATAAACTTGCCATGTTAATACTAGAAAACAAGAATCCAAGTTGTAGTTAGTGTTGGCAGATGAGCAGAGATGTGATTTAATGTTTGAGCAAAATGTACTTTGGTCAGACATTGAGAAACTAGTCTCAGGAGGAATTTTATCTATAATTATATTTTATGTGTGAGAATTACAAGACAAAGGCAAGGACACTGAAGAAGTGTTGAGTGAGCTGAAGGGAAACTTTCTCAGACCAGAACAGTGTTAAGAAACCTAATCTCATGAGATTCTGCACATTTAAGAGTGTTTTTTGGTGATGCGATTGTTCAGTAGTTACAGCATAATATAATTAACTGCAGTGGTGTGAGGAGCTGTGAGGGGAGAGTAATTATGATAGTGATCAGTATAGCTTTAAATAAGAATATTTCTTTTACTTAGAGGAGTAAAGGTTGAATGTAGGGAAGGATTGGGGAGGAAATACTTCTGCTTAGAGAGTCTAGATGGAGATACATTTCACCAGAAGTGCTTTATCTCAGTGCAGGGTTGGAAACAAACAGTTTCACAGTGGCACCCTACCTCCTTACAACAAAATCCTTGACTTTAGAGGTGTGGAGTGAAAGATTCCCAGAGAATATCAAATCAGGTACTGGTTTTAGGGATTGTTCTTTTCCTGCACTTGTGGCAACCGAGTTTCTCACTGAGATGTTAAATGCCCGACACAAACAATTTAAAAGAAGAAACAATTTATTTTTCCCATGGTTTCACATAAGTCCATTATGGCAAGGGGGTGTGGTGAAAGGGCAGCTCTCATCATTGAAGAATAGAAGCAAAGAGGGACAGTCGCTGAAGGAAGTCACAGCACGATATGGCTCCTAGGGATGCTCTGACAACCAGGCCTCTCACCCTTGGCAGTTTCACATCTTCCCAACAATATGTTCATAGTTTGAACTTACCGTTGGATTAAACCATGGATTAACACCGAGTCCTTATTGTCTGTTCACACCTATGACATGCTTTACCGATCTAGGCATTACTCAGCCCAACTATACTGAAAGTCAAGATTAACTGTTACATTATGAGTAGATATTCAAAAACACTGTAATAATAAATGTAAGACAGAATTCTTCTAATCAAGAGAAATTTCTATATGTATGCGGCTTCAATGAAAAAACATCAATGGGAAACTGAAATTAAAGGTGAATTCTATGGGATACTGTTTTCCAGGAGGTTTATCTTCTAGATGGACTCTGCAGGTAACAAAAGATGCTCTGTGTGTTTGTAAATGAGTGAAACATTTTCATTCATTTCTTTAAGAAAAATTCCGAATCTACTTGTGATGTATTTTTCTGGACAGAACGGACATTTGAAATTTCAAACAAAATTTTATTTTTCAACTGGGACACCACCCACCCCCAGTTCTGAAATGGTCTCTGCCATTACAGCACAAGATATTCCAGAGTTCATTGAAATGAGGAAATAGTATCTTTCCCAAATATATGGCCCTGAATATTTTGCATGTTATTTGTTCCTTTGAGTAGACATTGTACTCTCACATGTTTAGAAGTGAGGATGTCAGAGACATGAAAGAATGAATGTATGTGTCTCCAGACAGGAACAGATTTATTATGCTGTTTTTCCAAATAAAAATATGATGTCATGCCTGAAATGGTTACATTCAGGGCAGGATTGGGTGTTTTTCTTTTTCTTTTTAAAGTTCTTGTAAAAAGATTTCACATCAGAGCATCTTGCCAGCTGGAGAGATTAAGTGGACACTGACACAGACTTGATGGAATGGTGCGGAATGATACTTTGTGAAGGAGAAAGCACAGGAACTGAAGAACCCAAGTGGTTCTGAAGAGCATAAGGTGATTCTAGACAAGCAGTTGAAAGCCTATTGAACTAGCCTATGTCAGGATCAAGAGTCCATATTCCTAACCCTTAGTTCTATGACACATGTCCTATTCTTGCATTGATGTCTTTGCCATATATTTTATTGACTGTTTTTGAATGTACCTCTAATGTGATGGTCCCCTTTGTCAATCTTTTACATTTGCTCAAAGGGTCTGTGACAGATGCTAGATGGTGGAAGGCAGAGCTGACATTCCTTTCATTCCTTGAGAGTCATCCTAAAGGCAGTTTTTTTTGTTTTGTTTTTGTTTTTTTGTTTTTTTTCAGATGGCTACTGGAAGGCATCAGGTTAATGACCCTAAGTGCCATTAATAGAAAGAGTAGATATATTGTTTCTGTATCAACACATAATGGAGTATAAAATTCATTCCTAGACATTTACAAAAATACCTTTCAGATGTGTGTTAGTGATATATGAATTCATGCAAACATTAAAACAGTTTTAAAGTTGATGCATGCAAATGATATCTATTTGCAATGATTTCTTCATTGTTCAAAATGATAATTGTGGAAATATGAGTGGAAGTTATAGAGGAAATTGGGCTGGAGAGTTGGCTCAGCCCTTAGAGGCTAGGCTCACAACCAAAAATATAAGCTATAGAGGAAATTAACAAGTATAATCTTTTAGTATTAATATTCATTATCATTATTTTAAAAGTCTACAAACATAATATAAAAACAGACTATGTCCACCTAACCACATTTTCTGATTTTCAAAATTCAGATTAGCACTTGAATATAACTTGGAATTTCTTTTTTCACTTTTTCCTTTACTCTGATTTAAAATAGCCAGAGTGATGAAGTCAGAATTTGTAGCTCCAAACTTCTGCATCTCCAGTAATTTCACTCTGTAAACCAGAGAACATGAGCTCTTCATTTGGGTAAAGAATGGAGATGTTTCTGGAAATAAGGGGCTGCCAGCTATAGGTCTCTTGACTAAAGTCAAACCAAATGGACTGTGAAATGATTACATCCATAAAAGACATGTAAAAAGGCCAACGTGAGGATAATGGGAGATGTTCACTCTAAACTCCGAAGAAGCTCATTGTTGTGTGGATGGAGCTGGCAAACACCATCTCTGTTTAGATTAGTACATGCTGCACAAATCTGCAGCGCTGAAACTTCAGATGCAGACTGAGTGGGTTCCTATGCAGTCATGTTTGATAGCAGGAAGTGAAACGAGGCCTCTGCCTTATTTTTTTTTTTCTAACAGAAATTCTTTTAGCTTGTGTATTAATCTGATTTCATAATATTTTATTGTTTCCTGCCTAGGGATTTGATCTAGGAAAATTTAATATTATAAGGTTACGATATTTGCTTATTGGGTGATTTAGTTGGGAACAATTTTAAATCACATCATTTAAAGTAGGAAATGATTCCCAGTCTACTTGCTTAGTTTGTTAAACGAGAAAAAAAGAGAGCTGTAAATTATCAATATTTCACAAATGCACTTTAAACAATGTTAGGAAATGTGTTCTAAGAAAGGGATACTGCAATAAATCTTTGAACATCATAAAATTCAGAACACATGCTCTATGCTGTGCCAGGTACATTTAACTGCAGAGGTTGTTGTTCTTGCCCGGTTTTAAGACAGGAGATGGGTAAAGGGCTTCTTGTCTTCTTAACCCTGAACAAATGACCTAGTCTAAACTGTTGTTAAACTTTGAGTTTTAAAATCACCATTCTGGATTTATTTGTCTTCTCTCTTAGCTGTGTTTCTTCCTATTGATACAGCATTTTTACCCTGGACCTGAAATCAACACATCCATTGGCTTTGTGGTAAACCTAATTGGAATCAAATTGAAGTTTTCATACAGAATATCCTGATATCTTCAGGAGAATTTTCATGAACATAAAAGCAATAGAATTAAAATTTGGAGTGCTGGGACTGGAAAGATGGCTTAGAGGTCAAGAGGACTTACTACTGCTCTAGAGGACTGGGTTTTGGTTCTCGATATGCACAAGCTGCCTCACAAACATCTGTAATTACTGGTCGAAGGGATCCAACATCATCTTCTGGTCTCCTTGGCTGCCAGATTCCCATTTAGGGATCACACACGCAGGTACACATGTATACACACACACACACACACACACACACACACACACACACACACTTACAATTTTAAAAAAGAAAGAAATCTATTAAACATTTTTCATTGAAAATTATAATATACATTAATGTATTTACTACAGCATATGCCATGATAGTACATATAAGATACCATGTAATTTTTTAATTCACTTTTTAAAATTCTTTTTTAGTAGATATTTTCTTTATTTACATTTCAAATACTATCCCGAAAATTCCCTATACCCTCCTCCACCCCTGCTCCCCTACCCACCCACTCCCACTTCTTGGCCCTGGCATTCCCCTGTGCTGGGGCATATAAAGTTTGCAAGACCAAGGGGCCTCTCTTCCCAATGATGTACAACTAGGCCATCTTCTGCTACATACGCAGCTAGAGATACGAACTCTGGGGGTACTGGTTAGTTCATATTGTTGTTTCACCTATAGGGATGCAGACCCCTTCAGCTCCTTGGGTACTTACTCTAGCTCCTCTATTGGGGGCCTGTGTTCCATCCAATAGCTGACTGTGAGCATCCACTTCTGTGTTTGCCAGGCACTGGCATAGCCTCACAAGAGACCGCTATATCAGGGTTCCTTCAGCAAAATCTTGCTGGCATGTGCAATAGTGTCTAGGTTTGGTGACTGATGATGGGATGGATCCCCAGGTGGGGTAGTCTCTGGATAGTCCATCCTTTCATCTTAGCTCCAAACTTTGTTTCTGTAACTCCTTTCATGGGATTTTGTTCCCTATGCTAAGGAGAAATGGAGTATCCACACGTTGGTTTACCTTTAAATATATTCCTACTTTTAAATTAATTAATTAATTAATTAACATCCCAAGCACTGCCCCCCTTTATTAGTTTTCCCTCACTGACACCTTCTCCCCTTCTTCTCTGAGGGAGTTGGTTTCCTGCCTGGGAATATCCCCCACCCTGGCACATGAAGTCTCTGCTAGATAAAGTGCATCCTCTCCCACTGAGGCCAGACAAGGCGCTGAGGCCAGATAAGGCAGCCCTGAGAACAGATACCACAGTCAGGCTACATCTTTAGGGAGAGACTCTACTTCAGTTTTGGGGGGGCCCACATGGAGACTGAGCTGCACATCTGCTGCATATGTGCCGGGGGCCTCATTCCAGTCCATGTGTTCTTCGGTTTGTGGCTCAGTTTCTGAGAGCTCCCAAAGGGCAAAGTACTTGACTTTGTTGGTGGTCCTGTGGGTTCCAATACCCTTCAATTCCTTCCATTTTTCCACTAACTCTTCCATAAGAGTCTCCAACCTCTGTCCAATGTTTGGCTGTGGGTATCTGTTTCAGTCAGCTACTGGGTAGATCCTTTCAGAGGAGAGTTATGCCAGACTCCTGTCTACAACCATAACAGAGCATCACTAATAGTGTCAGGGATTGGTGCTTGTCCATGGATGAGTTTCAAGTTGGGCAGGTTATAGGATGGCCATTCCTTCAGTCTCTGCTCCATCTCTATCCCTGTATTTTTTTTTAGACATAACACATTTTGGGTCAAAAGTTTTGTGGGTGGATAAGTGTCCTTATCCCTCCCTTTGTGGTCCTTCCTGGATATAGGAGTTAGCCTCTTCAGGTTACATGTCCCCTTTGCTAGGCATCTCAGAAAAGCCTACCCCATTGACTTCTGGGATTCTTTTCCCTCTCAGGTCCCTGGGACTTCTTAAAGATCTCCCCCCTACCCTTCTTCCTTTGAAGCTGCAGATTTCTATTTAATCTTTTGGCCCTGTGTGTCTCTGTTCGGTATCTCCACCCCTGCAATCCTCTCCACCCTCTCCTCTCTTCCACACAGTTCTCTTCCTCCCTCTGCCTTCTATGACGAATTTGTTCCACCTTCTAAGTTTGATTCAACACCCTCACTTAGGCCTTCCTTCTTGTTTACTTCCTTTGGTTTTGTGGGGCTTGTATCATGGGTATTCTGTGTTTTATGATTAATAACAACTAATAAGTGAGTACATCACATGCATGTAATTTTGAGTCTGAGTTACATCATTCAGGATGATATTTTCTAGTTCTGTCCATTTGCCTGCAAAATTCATGAGGTCCTTATTTTGAGTAGCTGTGGAGTATACCACTGTGTACATGAAACACATTTTCTGTATCCATTCTTCTGTTGAGGAACATCTGGCTTGACTCTAGTTTCTGGCTATTACAAATAAAGCTGCTATGAACACTGTGGAGCATGTGTCCTTGTGAACAATCAGAGTGGCTAAGATCAAAATTCAAATGACAGCACATACTGGCAAGGATGTGGAGAAAGAGGAACACTCCTGCATTGCTGGTGAGATTGCAAACTTGTAAAACCACTCTGAAAAATCAATCTGTTGGTTTCTCAGAAAATTGGAAATAGTTCAACCTGAAGACCCAGTTATACCACTTCTGGGCATATACCCAAAAGAAGTAGTCTTCATTCCAGGAATGCAGGGATGGTTCAATATATAGAAATCCATCAGTGAAGTCCACTACATAAACAAACTCAAAGAAAAAAAAAAACACATGATCATTTCATTAGATGCTGAAAAGCATTTAATGAAATTCAATTATTTATTTTCTTAATGCTGTCAAATTTACCTTCTTTTCCTTATTACACCATGTATAGAGATACAGTTAAAGGAATTCATATAAATTTTATTCACTGGCCTAATAATTATTTACAGTTAAACTTTTGATTCATTTTTAATTTATTCTGGGGACAATGTAACATGTGTATCCATAGTTACTAAGTTATTTCCAAAGCCATTTGTTTTTAAAAGTCCATCTTTTCCTCAATAATTCAAGATTGTACATTTATCACACATTGAATTACTATATGTGATTGGGTATATTTCTGTGATTTCTTATCTTGTTGTGCAGACCTTTTTCTATGTGTTTGCTATGAAACCATATTGCTTTAATTATAGGTACTTTATTATATAATAGTATGTATAATGTTTGGTAAGTACAGACTGTTGCCATTTTTCTTCTCTAGTTTTCAACTGTTTTCCATCTCTTCTGACCTGTTTGTGCTTCCACATAAATTAGGGATGATGCCACATTTGCATATTCACTTAGGAAAGCTTGTTATCTTTATTACTTCATAGTGTTCTCATAACCATCTTCAGTAGCTTCTGTCTTTGAAGACACAGAAACTTACTGTCCTTGTATCATGTCACAGTGACAGGTCTACATCCCTTTGAAGATGCTACAATAGTCCTTATTTCCTTCTGGTGGTCTCTAGTCAGCCTTAAGATGCTTTGCTTGGTTGTAGATTAATGTAGTTTTAGATTAATGTAGGTCTCTATCTCTCTTTTGTAGGAGGACATTAGTTGTATTTAGAACGAACCAAATGACTCCATTCTGACTAGATTGTATCCATTAAAATTATGATTTGAAAAAACAGCCAGATTAATTCAGAAGTTTCAGATATTAATTCTTTGGCATATGTTTGACAGGAAAGTAGTGTTTTATCATACTATCATCTAATCTCAGGAAAATGGAGAATCCATTTTTGTTTGTGTGTGTGTGTGTGTGTGTGTGTGTGTGTTTGTCTGTCTGTCTGTCTGTATCTATGTATGCATGTACATATCACATATTTATTTCAGTAGGACAAATGTAGCCTCCTTTTATATTTTCTCTCTAACAATTTTGCATATATGGAGATTTTAATTCTTAATGCTGACTTTATAGCTTGCCACTTACTAATTATGTAATTATTTGTAGTAGAATAAAAGTGTACTGGTATAAGGTTCAAATATAAGGTTCAAATTAGTTGATTCAGTATATTATTATTTCCTTTCAGTTAGAATGTCTCTCGTCTTTTTGTTTAACTATACTTTTTGTTTTGTTTTGTGTTTTTGTTTTTGAGACAGGCTTTCTCTGTGTAGCCCTGGCTGTCCTGGAACTCACTTTGTAGACCAAGCTGGTCTTGAACTCAGAAATCTGCCTGCCTCTGCCTCCTGAGTGCTGGGATTAAAGGCATGCACCACCACACCCAGCTTTAACTATACTTGCTAAAATGTTCAATAAATCAATAAAGACTGATGCATATCTATGTATTTATATATGATGTATTTGCTTTTGATCTTTTTCTGTTATCTGTCATCTATCTAACCATCTTTCTACTTACCTATATATTCTCTCTCTCTCTCTCTCTCTCTCTCTCTCTCTCTCTCTCTCTCTCTCTCTCTCTCATCTATCTTTCTAGTTAACATCTATCTATGCCAGAGGGCTGTGTATCCATAGATTCAAACAGTACACATTTGAAAATATTTAAAACCAAGATTATGCTCAGAAATGCCAACACTTAAGAGACAAGAACATTTCCTTAAGTTTGAGGCTAGCTTGAGTATGTAGTGAGTTTGAAGCTAACCAGAATTAAATGACAGATATTAGGGTCCTGTCACTAACAAACAAACAAACAAAAAACCCAGACAGATAAATTGATAGATATGTAAGCACAAAATTCCCTTTCAAAGAAATTCTTGGACTATGATATATTTACAACATCTTTTCCTTTTCCACCTCCAAATTCTTCTATATACCTCTCCCCACACTTCTTCAAATTTATGTCCTCTTTTTACTTTAAATTATTAATGCTTTCAATATTTCTAAATGTAACCTGCTCAGTCCACATAAAAATACTTGCATGTATGTTTTTAGGTCTGACCATTTGGTATTGCACAAGCAGTAGTTGTACTCTTCCTTAGGGAATATGACCCCTCCTGATCTCAGCTTTTCTCAGTTGCCTATAAATCTTTCTGTACGGCTAAGACCTTTTTTTTTTTTTTTTTTTTTTTTTTTTGGGGTACTTAAATCTTTTTTGAGCCCCGCAACCCGGGGTTACCTTTTTTTTTTTTTTTTTTTTTTTTTTTTTTGTGGGTCCAGGTTAGTGTCATCTTGTTCAGCTCATATTTGGGCTGTCATGTTGGTGAAACTTTACGAATGTAGTTCCAGACATCACAAAGAAGTATAATCTCACAGGAGACTCCTTGATCTTCTGGGACTTACAATCTACACCTTTGCCTTCTGAAATGTTTCCTGAATCTTAGGTGCAGTAGTGATTAATAGATGTATTCACTGGGACTGGGCTCCACAACTTTGCATTTTGATTGGTTGTGTTTTTTTTGAAATGGTCTCTGATGTAAAGAGAAGGTTTTTTGTTGTTGTTTGTGTTTTTGTTGTTGTTTTTTGATAAGGGGTAAAGACTTCACTTGTCTGTGTGTATAATGACAAGTGATTACAGACTGTTGTTAGGGACTATGTTGATTTGGTAAATTAGTGGTTGTAGATTCTCTTCCAATAACCATAACTTTACTAGCATTAAGTAGTTTCCAGTACCAAAGGCTATTTACAGATCCAGTGCAATCCCCATTTTATTTGTCACAGAAATGGAAAAATAAAATTCTTTATTGAAAATACTCAGACTTTTCTTTTTACTAATGTTTCCATAAACAATACAGCATAACAACTATCTAGAATTTACATTACATTAACTAGGTATTAAAATACCCTAGAAATTATTTAAACTATATGAGAAATAAGGTATTCACAGGATATATGAAAATATTATACTATTTAAATGAAGATATAGAACAAATTCAAACAGAATTCCTGGAATGACACCTGATTGATACTGAGAGATGTTAATATTTTTGTTTTTGGTATTAATCCAGTGAGATGGATCGGTAGATAAATTTGCCTGACATGAGCTCAATCCTCAAATCCACATAATGGTTGAAAAGGAGAATCCTCTGCACACACACACACACACACACACACACACACACACACACAGACACCAATGTACAATACAAATGGATGTAATGAAAATACAAACTAAAAACAAGGAAATACCCATCATATTGTGCTCATAAAATGCATGTTGAACTTGGCTAGTCTTTAATTAATGTGTGAAGAAAACAATTAATATGTTGAATTTTATCAAAGACTTTCCTAGTGTTAAAATGTGCTTAAATAACTGAAATAATTGGATTATATTTTGTCATGATTATTTTGTAATGTAGTTACATATCTTTGCCTGTATTTTGTTTAGTATTTTCTCTTAATATTTTTAAATGACGTTTATAGGTTTTTTTTTTATTTCAAAAAGTGTACTGACTTTATGAGGAAACTTGAATATCCTTTTTTATTTCTATGAAATATAAATAAATAGTGGGCCTGTGTACCAGAGGCTTTCCACGGAGATCTCTGGCACGGCTTTATGCAAGAGTTCCAGCGAAGGGAAGCAAATGCGGGCAGGGAGAAGTCACTACTGCCGCAGCTTCTGCTGCTACCTGTAGCTACACCTCCTTCTCTGCTGTGCCTTCCAGGTTACACCGCACCTTTTGGCCCTGGGTCCAATGGGGCTGGGCCAAGAGAGACCAGCTAGCCAGTGAGGAGTGCAGTGGAGCCTCAGGTGGTACTTCAGGAGAGCTGACATTTTCCCGTGTTCTAGCTCTAAGTACAGAAGGCTCAGATAACAGAGTAGTTCTCGTACCTTTAATCCTTCCAGATAGGATTCTTTTTTTCAATTTTGTATTAGATATTTTCTTCATTTACATTTCAAATGCTATCCCGAAAGTCCCCTATACCCTCCCCCCACCCTGCTCCCCTACCCACCCAATTCATGGCCCTGGCATTCCCTTGTATTGCAGCATACAAAGTTTGCAAGACCAAGGGGCCTCTCTTCCCAATGATGGCCAACTAGGCCATCTTCTGCTACATATGCAGCTAGAGACACGAGCTCAGGGTTTACTGGTTAGTTCATATTGTTGTTCCACCTATAGGGTTGTAGACTCCTTCAGCTCCTTGGGTACTTTCTCTAGCTCCTCCATTGGGGGCCTTGTGTTCCATCCAATAGCTGACTGTGAGCATCCACTTCTGTATTTGCCAGGCACTGTTATAACCTCACAAGAGACAGTTATATCAGGGTCATGTCAGCAAAATCTTGCTGGCATCTGCAGTTGTGTCTGCTTTTGGTGGCTGATTATGGGATGGATTCCCGGTTCGGGCAGTCTCTGGATGGTCCATCCTTTCATTTCAGCTCCAAACTTTGTCTCTGTAACTCCTTCCATGGGTATTTTGTTCCCCATTCTAAGGAGAAATGAAGTATCCACGTGTTGGTCTTCCTTCTTCTTGATTTTCTTGTGTTTTGCAAATTGTATCTTGGGTATTCTAGGTTTCTGGGCTAATAGCCACTTATCAGTAAGTGCATATCCAGAGAGTTCTTTTGTGATTGGCCAGATAGGATTCTTATATACAGTTTTGGTGTGGCTAAGGGTCTGACAATAGGTACTTCTCATTGGATTGGTCTGAGAACTTTGGGGAAACGTTATTTGTATGTGAGAGGGCTTGGTACTAATGGCCACATACCTATCTGTGGGGTGGTGGTGGAGGGGGGGCTGTGGGAGACTGTAGCTACTTGACAGGAGCCAGGGTCTTAGGAGGCATGGCAGAATACCTGGCCTTCCATGCAGGTGGAAGTCACTGGGGTCCCTGACTTTTGCTTGGGGACCAGGCTGTCTGTGCCCAACCCACTGCCCCACAATAAATAGACTATCTTAAGTACTCTTTGATGGGTACAGCTTCAAAAACAATGAACTCCAATGGAGCTATAGAGGCCTAGTGCTTTTCCCTGGCTGACTCCTTACCATTGTCTGCTGTTTTTTGTTGTTGTTGTTGTCAGCTTGCCTTTGGTACAGTTTCTTATAAAAATGTCAATTTCTTCTAAGTTCTCAATTTCACTTAGGTACAGTTGAATTCAGTATTAAAAATACTTTATAATTGTAAAAATACTTCCTTATGGCTCATTATTATAGAATCTCCATTTAGTTAGTTCTGTATTTACTTTTAGTAGATTTCAGTGTTTATATCTTGAAGTTTCACATTAAGCTTAAATATGTTTTTTTAGGTGCTATTGTAAATGAATTAGTTTTCTTAAGTTATTTTGGCTTTGTTTATTGCTAGGACATAGAAATAAGTTGTTTGGTATATGTATCATATTGCTTGTACAGTACTGAATTTATTGTTTCTGGAGTTGTTTTCTGTTTATTTTCTAAGATTTTCTATAACCTAGATGAAGCCATTTGTGAATTGGCAAAATTTTATTTTTCTTTCTAATTTAGATGTTGTCTTAGTCAGGGTTTCTATTCCTGGACAAAACATCATGACCAAGAAGCAAGTTTGGGAGGAAAGGGTTTATTCAGCTTATGCTTCCACATTGCTGTTCATCACCAAGGAATTCTGGACTGGAACTCAAGCAGGCCAGGAAGCAGGAGCTGATGCAGAGGCCATGGAGAGATGTTACTTACTGGCTTGCTTCCCCTGGCTTGCTCAGCCTTCTCTCTTATAGAACCCAAGACTACCATCCCAGAGACATCACCACCCACAAGGGGACCTCCCTTCCTTAATCACTAATTGAGAAAATGCCTTACAGCTGGATCTCATGGAGGCATTTCCCCAAGTGAAGCTTCTTTGTCTGTGATAACTCCAGCTGTGTCAAGTTGACACAAAACTAGCCAGTGCAGATGTTGTCTTTTATTTTCTGTCTATTTAATTTCTATGGGCAGACATATAGTACTCAGCTTAGCAATTATAAAGAACAAAATATTTCCCAACAATAAAACAATTTCTTCACTCTCTTTCTGACCCCTGGTGCTATTGCCAAAGAGCACAGGTCACCACTACTGGCACATGCCATGCTGTGTCTAAATTATGGTCTTACTCTTCCTGCAGTCTTCACCAAGAAGTCTCCTCAGTGACACTTCTGGTCATCACACCAGTGATTTCAACTTTATGAGCTGCTATCATCCTCATAGAATCTTTTATTTTTTTTCTCATTTTGTTTTGATAATTTAACCTAGTATGTACTTTATTTATATTACTCTTTTTAAGTATATCCCCACAACCTTTATTTCTCTAGAAAACCAGCACCACAAAGCAGGTGCATTTGCCCCACTTGGTCAGTTGTATTCCTATTTACTCAGAAAGTCTAAGAGAGTGGCTTGCACAAAATAGGTGATAAACATTCACTAAATTGTGGACAGCATATTCTTTTTTCTTTCATTTGGAATTAGTAAGTCTCCTGAAACAGAATTAACTGTACCTATGTGCTTTTACACATAGGTACATGTGTATCGTATGTGGTATCGTACTTAGCTTTTGAACTTTACTATTCATGTAATTTTCTTTGACCATGTCACGACCATAACTGATTTCTGAGGGTGTAAAAACCTAACCAGGACATATTATGCTTAAAAATAATATCCAATAAAATAGTTGAAACTAAGTGAGGATGTTGACTACATGTATTTTCCCAACTTTAATTCTGAAACATAAAAATAAGTATTGTTGCCTCTTCAAAGAGAATTCTCTTTGTGTTTAGAATCACAGGATAGGATTTCAGTTCTATGTCCAGCATAAAGGTAGCATGCCAGTAGTTAGAGAATTTAGAACCAGAGAAGTATCTATAATAAATAATTGAATTAAGACAATTACTTGGCAATGCCTGAACATGAGGCAGTATAATTCTGAGACCATAAGGCCTTAACTTGTTTTCATATCAATAGGAAAAAAAGAATAACCAGAAGTGTCCAGTGTTCACAGAATCCTCTGCATTTCAGGTTTACCTTATAGAGGAGTACCTAGAAATTATGTAAAGAAAATCATGACTATGTAAAAATAAAATTGAAATGGTATTTCTCCTGAAGAACATTTTCTATCATGTGCTGTGGTGCATACACACATACACACACACACACACACACACACACACACACATTCTTCAAAAGTCTCTGTTTAAAGAATTCTTTAAATTTTAGAGCATGATCCATTAGAGTTCTGTTTAGGAAACTTCTCCCTGTGCCTATGAGTTCAAGGCTCTTCCCACTCTATCTTCTATTAGAATCAGTGTATGTGGTTTTATGTTGAGGTCCTTGATCCACTTGGACTTGAGCTTTGAACAAGGTGACAAATATGGGTCTATTTCCATTCTTCTACATACGAATAGCCAGTTAGACCAGCACCATTGATTGAAGATGTTTTCTTTTATCCATTGTATATTTTTGGCATCTTTGTCAAAGATCAAATGACCATAAGTGTGTGGTTTTATTTTTGGGTCTTCAGTTCTATTACAATGATCAACATGTCTGTCTCTGTACCAATACCACACAGTTTTTAATCACTATTGCTCTGTAGTAAAGCTTGAAATCAGGATGGTGATTCCCCCAGCGATCCTTTTTGTTAAGAATTGTTTTCACTATTCTGTGTTTTTTGCCTTTCTAGATGAATTTCAGAATTACTCTTTCCATGTCTTTGAAGAATTGTGTTGGGATTTTGATGGGGATTGCATTGAATCTATAGATTGCCTATGGTAGCATGACCATTTTTACTATGTTAATTCTGCCAATCCACGAGCATGGGAGATCTCTCCATTTGCTGAGATCTTCAATTTCCTTCTTGAGAGACTTGAAATCATTGCCATACAGGTCTTTCACTTGTTTTGTTAGAGTTCTTGGTCACTTTTCTCCTTGATACACATTTCAGAAGGATTCCTTACCTGAAAAACTATAGTATTGCCTAAGGTTTTTAAAAGACATCCAAATGCAAGACCCTGGCAGATGTAGAAGTATTATGTATGCTTCAATGGTGAGTAAAGGGCCGCTGAACCAGCAAGAACCATGTTTATACTACAGAGCTTCATATCCCACCAACTATATATATATATATATATATATATATATATATATATATAGAGAGAGAGAGAGAGAGAGAGAGAGAGAGAGAATTGGGGCCCAAGAAGATGGTTCTGCCTTGTCTAGTCCACCTTGAGTCATAAGAGAC
The DNA here is from genome assembly GCF_900095145.1 of Mus pahari. NCBI lineage: Eukaryota > Metazoa > Chordata > Mammalia > Rodentia > Muridae > Mus > Mus pahari. Next base: position 56,481,355 of record NC_034596.1, read on the forward strand.
ATTAAGGAAAGCTACAGTCAGAGTTCCCACTGAATTCCCTTCTCTGCTCACCAATGCCTTAAGGTTATTCCTGGTGTGGGTTCCACAGGGGAATGGGGCAGTGATGCTGAGCCAATGTCTAGATGAGTGATATGAATCACTGCAAATTTTAACTGTGTTATACTATGTGCTTTAAACTTTAAAACAAAATTGTGTTGTCAGATATTTGATATGAGAAAGAATACATATTTTTTAAAAAAATTAATAATTGAACTGCCTATGTACATAACATTGCAAATGTTCTGAATAGTCAAAAGTTTACATAATCTCTGCTTTCCAGATAAGGCTGAGAGTTAAAAATTATATTGGATTCTCTTAGTGTATCATCATATTATACACTATATGATTAGTGTATTATATTATACACTGGAGAATTAGTGCATATTGCTGCAGTTTAAGAAATATATAGAGTCCTAGAAAACAAGACAGATATTTCCATCAGTCCTTAGCTTTAAATGGTAGTAAGAACCATATGTGTTACACAGGAGGACTCATAAGTGACTGAGGGCTCTCCCTCATGGTGCTTCAGTGTAGCTTAAGCAGTTAAGGAGCCCCACCTGCATCCCTCACACAGCCTTACTAATTATGTAGCCCTAACTGGCCTCTGTATACCTGTAGAACTCCACCTGCCTCTGCCTTCTTAGAGACACGCCTCACTTAAGCCTAGCAGGAAATCACTATTGAATTACTGACAGATAGAATGAAAATTTAAAATCTCAGTAGATCTAAGGAAGAAAATTGCTGGTACTCTTTCTCCAGTGAGTCTATAGCTAAAGCTCCATGATTAGTCAACCTCAGAAAACTGGGCAAAGCAAACTTCGTGGCGCCCGAAAGCATGACGCCATAAGAGAATAAAGAATTTTCCAAATTAGTGCAACGTTAACCATTATAGGTGGATTGGGCAAGAGAATCACTTACCACCATTCTGGCAGTAAAAAACAAATCATTCTGAATCAGCACAGTGCAGATCACTGGTGCTGCCCAAGGGCAGTCCGCTGCCACGGGCATTAAGCATAAGGAGCCAATCTTTTCATGTTTGAACTCACTGGACCCTGATCAGAACCTGAGAAGATAGATATGGGAGTCTCTCTAAGCTCCTTATGTTGAAAGTTAGAGTTTGGTTTCAAACGCCATTCTGATAGAAGCATACAGTCTTTTATCCAAAATTCACTTGCTTATCCTGCTTAACTACACATGGAAGGGGAAGCAAGGGGTCTACTGATTATCCGGATCCTGCTATCGGCCTGGCAACAAACCCTGGGCTGAATCTGACTTAGTTGCTGACGCATGTCAGGCTGAGCTTGTAAGGCAGAGCATTTCAGGCATCCAGTCACCCCCTTGATTGTCTTCTTGTTTTTTATTTCTGCCTCAGGCTCTCCCTGAAGCCATGGGAGCTAGCTCAGCCTGGATGAATTGATATGGATTAGAACCGCCTATAAAGTAACTAGGACTCCAGGGGGGGCAGTCTTGTGAGTTAAAGGCTTCCTTTCTTTTCCCCCTCTTTCAGGAGGATCATTCTGAGGCCCTTTCCATAGGCTCCCTCAAAGGGTTTCTGGAGGCCCAAGATCCCACTATTCATAGAAGTAAGTAGCTCCATCGTGCATGCTTCATTTTTCTTGCTTTTACACTTCCTTCCTCCTGCTTCCTGAATCCACATCTAAAATAAATAACCTGTGTCCTAGCCCCTGTCACAGATTTTGCTGTCAGGAAAATTCTAATGAGGACAATCATTCTAAACATTGAATTTTTTTAGTAACAATTTTACACTACATTACAGTTGGAGGCTGCTGGGTCGGCAGAAGAAAGCAATATGTTATGATATTTCACTACCATATGGGAGTCCTCAAAAACTTCAACTTAAAAAAAAAATAGCACCAAGAACAAAGCATGCATAAAACATGGTCTAAAATCTAAAGGAAATTCGACTACTGGGAAAAGCACCACTGGAAAGTCCATTAGAGAAACTCAGCTGAAAATATAGAAGGCCATCTTCCTATAGTACATTTGTGAAGCCACTATTGTACCAGAGAAATGCTGTGTGCTAACTCCACTGAGTTTGTATAATTCCACTCATGCTCATTCAACCATCTTGCTGACATTGTAAACAAGATTATATATTTTGGTCATTTTAACTTGTACATCTTGTATAAGATTTTCAAAACTTAAGCAGTATGTTTAATACTTAATTTAGTGCACTGTACAGACAGTGCCAATGTTTTGAAATTTACCTGAGGTAAGTGAATTTCTTCATGATCAGGTTTTCTTACAAAAGGCCACACACTTTTCAGAAAGTTTACTTCCAAGCTTTCCGCCATTCACGTATATTTCAGAAGCAATTTCTATAGTGAAAGGTTAGTCTTTGAAGGGTTTCTATGTTTTCCTGTCTCCTTTAAGTGTCAAATATGGGAACACAGAAAAAGCAAACACCACGTATCAAATGATCTATCATTCATAGGAAGGTGATGGATGGGGTCAGACTTACTCAGGCAGTAAATCCATTTTCCCATCCATTTTCTCAGGAAGCTGTTGACATACTTTTTCAAAGTCTCCTCTTGATGTAAAATATTATCTCCTCCCCATTGCTCTCCTCTCCACTTCTTCCACTCAGGTCAAATTGGCAGTAAGATTTTAGAGATCTTGAAGTGGTTTAAACACTAAATACATCTGATACAGTCAATAAAAGTCAACACCTTGGCACCTAGAATTTTGCAATGAAATTAAACGACCATATGAGTTGTCTTCAAAATGGAAATGCGTTGGAAGTAAGGTAATTATTTATTTCACACACTGAAACAGGTGGATCTGATATTTGGAGATACAGATGAACATGCCAATTAGAGCATCAGGTTTGCCACAAATGGAGTCTCACATAAGTGCCCTGTCTCAGAGAGTTGTTTTTGTGTCGGTTATAAAGTAAGTCTTGAAAAATAACACTTACGGCCATTCAGAAACCGATGGTAGAACGCTAGTGGATAAGGAGAGAATGTCCTCACATTTTTTCTGCCCTCAGGCTTTTCAAGATGCCAAACTTGCAAAATCCTGGGTTCTTCTACATGGAACAAAAGATTGTTGCTAGATATTCCATGGTAGGAGGGGGGTCACAATACTGTCAGTTCTGGTGGAGCATATATGTGTAGGTATAGAAAAAAACTGATGTAGGTTGTAGAGATCTTTGGTAAGGGAGGCAGATTAAAGTTCTTAAGGTGTCACATGAACAAGGAAAAGACTAACACCGTGATGGCTTTTGCTTTATTTTTCTTCAGCTTTTAATTTTAATGTCAGAGGAGTGAGATGTGTTCAAAGGCCACCTATTTCCCTGGGGCCTTGGAGCAGAGGTTAAGCAGAGGTGAGCGTGCGCTGTTCAATGCTGCTGAGGGGTTCTAGAAGAGGCTTCTTTTGAACTAATACCTTCTTGAAGTCTTTGTAGTTTCTGTGAATGGGTGTGTATGCATACCCAGAAAAAGGCTCCCCTCACCTTTGGATGCCATGGGAGAGACCTTTGCCTTATCCTGGCAGCCTTGAATGGGAAACTGTCAGCTAAGCAACCCTTTCTCTGGCAAGCAGTCACACTGTTTCCTCCTGGCAGCAAGGCTATTTTGGATATTGCCCAATCACTCCAACTTCAAGGGCTACTACAACTGAAGCCAAGATCTTGTTCCAGAAATACTTGCTCAAGTCACAGCTCTCTAGGCAACCTGCACCAGCCGTGGAAAGACATATTCAAAGCAATGTGAAGCTGAGCTTCAGGGGATCCTGCAATGAAAATGAAGAGGAAGCATGTCCTCTGTAACCCAACAAGAAGTCAGTGATTGGAGGAACTGGGAAATGTGCTCTGATTGGGAAAAAATATAATTCTTTATCGATGTGTCACAAATTCCTTTCTGTTTATTTAATTAGAGTGCTCTCTTCATGCTGTTGGTGATACAGGGCAGCTATAGAGATCCAGAGAACACCCAGTGGGAGAAGTGATGGGAATAAAGGTGGATAAAATGACCAAAGAAGGTACATAAAGACGGCAGAGAGGAGAGACTATAGAAAGTGATGGTAGAGGGGAATGTGGTGGAGGGGGCACTATGAATCCTTGGAACCGACAAAACTTGAAGGCCGAGAGGCTCAATATTCAGGCTAAGGAGCTACAATGCTATGTAATGTAAAGGGTTCAATACCAAAAAAGGGTTCAATACCAAAAATAGGCGAACATATGCCAATTGTTTTCTGCTACCACTTGCTGCTACATAGTGCCAAGAATTTTACAAGAATTTTACCAGTCCCAGGGAACTGGCCATTAGAACCCAGAACATCAAGTCTCTAACCCGAGCACCTTGAGCTAAATGGCTCTGCTTCTAAGGCCTGGAGCTACAAGTTTCTAATTCTCATGTTGGGGCTGCATGCCTTTGTGTCTGCTTAGCACTCAAGGGAAAAATAACTAAACATCCCAAAATGATGGTCCTCATTTACTCAAAATTCCAAGTGAAATAGAACACAAAGATGCTAGGCAGATCATGGAAGACAGCACATATGTATGCAACCACAATTAATGGAAAAAGAGGACATGAGTTTGAAAGAAAGCCAGCATATGTATGTAACTGGGGGTGATATAGAGGGAGAAAAGAGAAGGGAGAAATGATGTAATTATAACCTCAAAAAACATTAACAATATTCAAAACTACAGAAAGAAAGAAAGAAAGAAAGAAAGAAAGAAAGAAAGAAAGAAAGAAAGAAAGAAAGAAAGAAAGAAAAAACAAACCTTGAGTTTTGAAAGGCGTGTGTACATGCACAAGCAAGACAGAGGAACTCTGAAGACATGGCTGCCTTACAGCGGGCCCTGAAATCCACTTAGGAGAAGTTAAGGGAGTTTGATCTATGTTGTTATGGCAGGACAGTTTCTCTTGTTACAGCTTTTAGATCTGAAGGAGGACAATATTTTCTTTTAGGTCCTCCTTGACATCTTTGAATAAGTCTTTGATGTTTATTAAGACAAAGGAAGGCAGCCTCTGCTTTATTCAGTGCTGATGGGTTGGCCGTCTTGCTTCTTGGCTCTAATGGCCCTAAAGAAAGATGGACAGAGGGTCCATCAACAGACCTTGCCTTTTAAACATCTCTACTGAATGTGCTTTAGTTTCCTCCTGAATAGTGTTCCTTAAGCATCTTCATTTTACACGCATGCTTATGCCTGCTGCTCTTCTTGGATCATAGATAAGATATACTGAAAGAAAAATATTTACTATTAAGTGAAAAAAAAACCCCACAAAACAGTCGGCTAACTTGACTGGAAATTTTTATTTTGACATCAGTAATACATATCATTAGAGACAACAACCAAATTTCAAGTGTTATGCAATCTGTGCTAAACAGTATCTACGGTCTGAATGTGAGCAGCATTAATTTGCAGTTTTGTGGAGCTAGAAGTAGGCATCTGAGAGACTGTAACTTTGATCTGCTGTTGTAATGGTCTATTTTGTTAGCACAGAATCCCAGCTGCTCCTTAATGAGATACGAGCATGATTCACAGGAAAACAGACTATGAAACCAAGACTATTGGGAGCAAGTGGTACAACAAGAGTTAGAACAAAAAGAAAACGTGCCACAAAAGGACTTTTCATGAGGCTACTCTGTGGTAGCCTCTAATTGCAGGCAGATGCAGAATGAGACCCAACTTGCATCCAAAAGTCCCAAATGTTAATTTGACAAATTCAGAATGAAAAGATAAGAAATTTCAAACTTCTAGAAGCCCTGGATCAGCCATTCTTTGGGTTGATATTTGTGGCCTTTTAATGTATGTGGACAGTTGAAAAGGTCTCTGGTGAAAGGATTCTGGATCACTGGTAAGTATATATAATTCTGAAAAATAAATTAGAAATAGTGTAATATTTTCAAGCACTATACTCTCCTTTTAAGGTTTTCATTCTTTTTATTTATTAATACTCTTTTTCTTTTATTGAAAATATATTTTACTTTCTATATAGTAAATCTGATTATGATTTTTCCTTTCTCTGATTCCAGTTCCAATCTTTCATCAGATCCACCTCCTTTCTGTCTCTTGTTAGAAGACAAACTGGCTTCTAAGGGATCCTAGTATAATCATTTTTAGTGTGTGATAGTTACCGAGTAACAAAGATGCACCCGGTACCAGATTTGTTTTCCCTTATTTTTGAGTCAGTGTCTCATTCTGTAGCCCAAGTTAGCCATAAACATGTCACCTATCTCAGGCTGGCCCCTGAATCATAATCTTCCTGTTTCAGTTCCTGAGCACTAAGATCGTGTGTCACTGTGTCTTACTCTGTGGCATACTTTTTGAATCAATTATGAATTGTCAAATCGGTGAGCAAATAGAATCCTAGTAGAAAAGTAGACGGATCTACTCACCAGAAAAATGTGCTGCCCCGACAATTTGCTAAAGAAGCTTTCTCAGAACAGTAACATGCAGAATCTATTGCTTTGCATATCAGAAATGGGAGGAGCTCATTGAGCACCAATATTTTCCTTTAAATGTGCAGGCTATCTTTGAGTGCTATGAAAAATATATAAATGGAAGGGGGGGGGCATGCTAACTTCCGTCTTCCAGATTGTGATGACATTGTCCCAAAGGGATTCTGAGAAATGGCAATGCCAAATGAAACAAAACACTAAATGTTCAAAAGGACAAACCATGTGTTTCATTAATAGTAGTTCTCAAAAACACAAAACAGGTATCTAGAGAGGCAAAGGTTTTCTTAGATTAAAGACTAAAATCTGTCAAAGTCAGCGTACAGTATATATACTCATGCTTATTTGGTGGTGCTCACTACAGCCAAGAGGTGGATTCAGCCTGGGGTCCTCCAAACGGATACATTAGCCATATAT
>NC_034596.1:56488462-56500529 GCF_900095145.1 Mus pahari
GTCTGCCTGCACTCTTACAAGAGAGTCATAGATTAAATAAAAGTCATAAATGTAGAAGTAGGATGTGGGTAAGAGAAAGGAAACGAGTGGAGGGAACAAGAAAGGTTATGTCATGTAGGGAATGAATGCTATTGATGAAAATATTATATATATATATATATATATATTATATATCATATATTCATCTATACAAATATGACCATGCCATATTGAAACCTATATAACTTAGTAAACACATATAAAAAAATGTGTGAGTAGCAAATTGAAGCAATTTCTGGTTTTGTTTGTTTGTTTTTGAGACAGGGTTTCTCTGTGTAGCCCTTGGTGTCCTGGAAATCACTCTGTAGACCAGGCTGACTTCTAATCTGAGATCTGCCTGTCTTTGCCTCCTGACTGTTGGGATTAAAAGCATGTGCCATCTTTGCCCACTTTGCAATTTCGCAATTAAAATATAATTATATCACTGCTTCCTTACTTCCTTTCTGCTAACCTGTCCTGTGTCCCCATGCCTTCTCTAATTCAAGGCTCTCTTTTCACTAATGATTACGTGCATGTGTATAAATATATAAATGCAATCTAATATGTCCATTTAGTGTTTCTTATATGTATTTGATTTCATTATTGACTATTTGGTATTGAAGAACCAGTTTGGTGACTCATCCTTGGGCAAGACTAATTTTCATTCTCTTAAAAGTAGTTTTCATACTTTTTCCAGTGTTGGGGAACTAAGAGATTCACCTCCCCACACCATGTTAGCACATCTTGCTGTGTCATCTATTGATTTTTTTTTTTTTTTTTTGAGACAAGGTCTCAATATGTAGCCTTGGCTGACTTGGAATTCACTCTGCAGACCAGCTGGCCTCAGACGCAGAGATCTACTGGTCTCTTCCTCTTCAGTACTGAGGTGAACGTTTCATAAGCCACAGCACCGGGCTCCTAATTTAAGATAAAAAGATGTATTTATTATTAATATGTTTATCTGTGAGTGCCATATATATGTCTAGTACCTGCAGAAAGTAGATGTTGGAGCGTCCTGCTAATGTGAGCTGCCATGTGACTGCTGAGAATGGAGCTGGGTTTTCTACAAGAGCAGCAGTTGCTCTTAACCACTGAGCAGTCTCTTCAGCTCTCTAAATTCCTCCCCGACCCAAGGTACTTTAAATCACAGAAACATAATAGAAACTAATACACATATATCATTAAGTTTAAAAAAATTACATTTCTCACGCCATTTTTATATATCCCTGCATAGTAGTTAGCACTATCTGTAAGCCTTAGTGAATCATGGACCTCTTCTGACTCCCTTCCTATTTTTAAGTAGGTGCGGTATTTCTGACATGAAATGGCAGCCAATCCATCCGGAGACAGCAAGGTGAGTTTTACATTCAATTTCCAAACAGATTATTGTTCCCTTCAAGATCTCTAAAATGGAAAGTTTATGTAAATTTTGCAGCAATTTCATTATACAGGGCACATAACTTTTTTTTTTTCATGTCTGCTCCTGATGTTAAAAGAAACTTGTCTTGCTGTTTAAACTGTTTCCCTTTATCGCAAGGAGTTAAGGGTGTAGAACACCCACAGACACCACAGGTGCAGGTGGACAGGAGTGCTTCCTTCCCAGTGCAGGGCTTTTGCATTGCTGGCCATCTTTCGGGAGCCCAGACCTGTTCCATCTTATTCCAGGAATTCTTCAAGTAGTACCCCTGGCTCTGAGAAACGTTGTAATACAAGTGCTGAGCCTCTTTCCTAATGTGAGACAAGCTAAGGAGAGTTATAAGTCTTGGAAAAGCAGGGGATGCTTTAGGGTGCTAGGCTGCAAATGTATAGAGACATTATTATGACTAATCAGGTTGTTTCTTAAAGCTTATACACCCATAAAAATAGCTAGACAAGTAAGGTATAACCTTTACTTATGGCTGATACTATGTCAGTCTTTTCATTTTAATGAACAATATACAAATTTCTTGCATGAAATATTTATAGACAGAATGTGCGCACAGGTGTGTGTGTGTGTGTGTGTGTGTGTGTGTGTGTGTGTGTGTGAACATCTGTTCTTGAGAGTGATTTTGCACACATACATATTTGTGTTTTCATCTCTTGAAGTTCTAAACAAAAAACTAATGCTTAAGATTAAAGTTTGGGAATATTTAAAAGATCTTAATCTAAATGCAATATATTTTTATAATCACTGTCAAAAATGGTTTAATAATGTTTGGTTATATTAAAAATGCAAATTAGATTTTTTTAGAACTTCAAAAATTTTAAATGTCATGTATAAATATGATGAACTATCTTTTTCCTTTAAATGTTGAATTTTCAAAGGACAAGGTCTCCTAAATACTAAGCAATTATATAAACATTATGTATAAGGTATACATTTTGTAAAATTGAATTTAGCTTAAGAGTCAAATAATAAAATTAGTTCAACATAAAAATCACAACTTAAAACATTAATTCAATTATTTATTATAAGTTAAATAACCAAAACAAATTTTATTATTAAAAATATTTCTAAGCATTAGAAATTAACAAAACCCTAGTTATTATGAAATATTTCTTTAAATATTAAGTTATTATGATGTTTATTGGTTTTGCTAATGTTTGTTTATTTAGAGATAGGGTGTTCTACTGTAATGTAAGCTAGCCTGGAATGCACTATGCGGTTCAGGCCAGTTTTTGATTCAAAGGAAATCTCCTGTATTAGTTGTTGAGTCCTGAGATTATAGGCATGTGACATCATGCCAGTTTCTAGAATTATGTCATGTACCCAGAAGATCTTCCAACTGGTAATAAGGACACATGCTCCACTATGTTCATAGCAGCCTTATTTATAATAGCCAGAAGCTGGAAAGAACCCAGATGTCCCTCAATAGAGGAATGGATACAGAAACTGTGGTACATTTACACAATGGAGTACTACTCAGCTATTAAAAACAATGAATTTATGAAATTCTTGGGCAAATGTATGTATCTGGAGGATATCATCCTTAGTGAGGTAACCCAATCCCAAAAGAAGTCACTAGATATGCACTCACTGATAAGCAGATATTAGCCCAGAAATTTAGAATACCCAAGATACATTTTGCAAAACACAGGAAAACCAAGAAGGATGACCATCGTGTGGATACTTCATTCCTCCTTAGAATAAGGAACAAAATACCCATGAAAGGATATAGGTACAGAGACAAAACTTAGAGCTAAGATGAAAGGATGGACTATCCAGAGACTACCCCATCTGGGGATCCATCCCATCATCAGCCACCAAACCCAGATACTAATGCACATGCCAGCAAGATTCTGCTGAAGGGACCCTGATATAGTGACCTCTTGTGGGGCTATGCCAGTGCCTGGCAAACACAGAAGTGGATGCTTACAGTCAGCTATTGGATGGAACACAGGACCCCCAATGGAGGAGCTAGAGAAAGTACCCAAGGAGTTGTAGGGGGCTGCAACCCTGTAGGTGCAACAACAATATGAACTAACCAGTACCCACTGCTGCTTGTGGACGTTGTACATCGTGGTGCGGAGCCTAGTGCGCACCACGATGTACAACGTCCACAAGCAGGAACTTTCGGGATAGTATTTGAAATGTAAACAAAGAAAATAATAATAATATTAAAGAATTATGTCATGTTTTCATTGAAAGATGCATATAACTACTATAGAACTATGTGTACCATTCACACAGCTTTGGGGATTCCTCCTATACAGTGTAATTCAGTATCTCTTTTTCTAGAAAAAAATTGCCACAATTTCAGGTTTAATGGTTTTATGGCTCATACACGCACACACACACACAGACACACATGTATATGTATATATATTCATTTTACATAGTGATGTGTTTTATAAGGCAACTCTTCCAAGTTAGCTATATTCCACCATCACACTCTGATTTGTTTTCATGCTTCCTTCCTGTCCCGGTCTTCATCCTTTACCCAGTCTCCTTTATGCCTCTATATCATTCATATATTTAAATGATTTTATATACTTATATAAAACTAACCTTTAAAATGTCAGAAAGTATTTGATATTTATATCAGTCTACCTTAATTCACTTAAAATATTGATCTTTTGCTGCATCCATATTCTTGACAATGACAACTTTATTCTGCTTTGAGTTGAATACAAGTTTCATGTATATACTCCAGATTTATCTGTACATTCATCTGTTCATGCACACCTAGGTTAATTCCATGACTTACTTGTTGATACTGCTATAGTAACCATGGATGGAAAATTTCTCTGTGGTAACTTGTTTTGTTGTTCATTGGGCATATAATTACAAGTAGTACTATTGTTTTCATGTAATACTTCTATTTTCAGAGTTTGTTTTGTTTTTGTTTTGTTTTGTTTTTGAGAAACTTTCATAGTAACATCTATAGTGACTGCCCTAGTTACCATTCCCAGAAGCAATGATCAAAGAGTCACTTTCACCAGCATTTTTGATTGTGTCTTAGTGTTAGCTGTTCTGACCAATAGTATAATTTTAATTTGCATTTCTATGATGGTTAATAGTTTGATGTGCTTATAAGCCATTTCTTAGAACTGCATTTAGAGGCAAAATCATTATCAGGCATCACTGGGAGGGGAGCCCCTTGGTCCTGTGGAGGCTTGGTGTCCCAGGGAAGGGGAATGCTAGGGTTCTGAGGCAGGAGAGGGTGTGCTGGTTGGGGAGTACCCTCATAGAGGCATGGGAAGGCGAGGGGATAGGGCTTTTGTGGAGGGCAAACTGGGAAGGGAATAACATTTGAAATGGAAATAAATAACCAATAAAAAAGAAAAAATAAAATTGAAAATAAGAAAATCACCAATATTTCTAAGGCAGAAACATTTATGTTAACAGAACCAGTTTTTCCTTTAGAGCTTATTCTTTAAGCAAATTGTGGAGAATGGAGAGAAGAAAGTAGGTTATTTACAGAAGATATTTGCATATATTATTTTAATATTTAAGAATACCCAGGTACAAACTTGGTGACAGAAAAGACTTCAGAACATGCTGGAAACTCAGAAGCAATCCTGGAAGGTTTAGTTTTCTCAGTTTCTGGCAATGTCTAAGATCTCTTTTCATCTTCAATCTGGGGAGCCAAATAATACTTTAAGCATCCCATGTCAGCAATTTTATGCTCTGCAACAGGAGGTATATCTGCAGATATACTGAGTGTTACTGTAGGAGACAGTGGAGTGTCTTTTGTGTAAAAGTTCAGATGCCTAAGAGCAAAAGTTAGCTGAACTGACTCTTTTCATCTCTATGTTCACAGCTTCTTCTTTTTCAACATTACTTGTTTGTGACAACTTAATGTTTCCATTTCCAAGCTCTCACTTACAGAAAACTTCACCCCATCCTTTGCACAGGATATCACAACAGCATCTCCAATATGCCTAAGCTCTTGGCATATATGTGCATATTCACCAAATGGCATCTTTACTACACAGCTGTACTCCTGGGATTCCAAGCTGCTCAACATCTAAATCCTTTAACTTCATTTCATAGTCTGAAATTTCCTCTTGATGTGGTGCTTCAAATACTAGTGTTAAAAGTATCAGTGTTATTTTTTTCTAATATTTATTTTGAAAGCCTTTTCAAAATTTAGGTGTGCTGTAGCTTAGTGGGTTTAACTTTGGGTTCTTTCTTTTATTCTGTTGTTGTACATCCCTGTTTTTCATGTGAGTATTATGTGATTTTGATTGGTATTATTTGTAGTATAGTTTGATGTCAGATATGGTGGAACCTCCAAATTGTTCCTTTTGCTTGGAATTGCTTTGTTCATTCGGGATCTTGTATGTTTTCATAAGAATTTTATGTTTTTCTTTTTCGTATCTTTGTCAAGAATGTCATTGGCATTTTCTTAAGGATTACATCTATAACCTGTAGATGACTTGTGGTAGGTTAGTATAGCCATTTCACAATATTAATTCTGCTAATCATTGAACATGGATTCATTTATTTGCAATTCCTTGTTTTCAGTGTAATCATCTTTCATCTTCTTGGTTGACTTGATTAGCATATATTTTTGAAGCTCTTTTGAATAGGATCCTTTTCATTCTTTCTTTTCAAAGTATTCATTATTATTATATATGAAATCTATTCATTTCTGAATACTGTTTTTATATCCTACATTTTACTGAAATGGTACATTTATATCTCACAGACTTTGAGGTAAATTAGAAAACAACAAAAAAAAATGTTTGCTATCGCTGGTAAAAATGGAAATAAATAAAATTTCCATCATTTAGCAGAACTAAATTACGCAGTAGTGGTTGGTTTACATGGGAATGGACGATAAAATATTTAAAATAAATATCTAGTTGTTGCAGTGTGAACATTAACAGCAGTACAAAGAATGTCTTATACACACGTTCCATTAGGTTGAGTTGGAAAGATGCAGTGATTCTTCCTATGTTACCCCCAAAGCCATAAATTATCTAAGCAATGGATATTCTGAATAAGAATTGGATAATTCACTTTAAGAACAGTTTTAAATGGATTTTATCATAATTTGATAGACCATCAGAAAAATCCCAGATTTTAGAAGATAAAATAGCTAAATGTTATTTTCATGTGTTTACTTGGTGTTGGTGAGCAGGGTGAACCGCATGGGGTGGAAGCAGAGGACACTGGAAGTCAGTTCTCTCCTTCCACTGTCTCGGTTTTAGGGCTCAAGCTCCAGATTCACAGGCTTAGTCGTAAGTTCCCTTAAAGGAAAGGCATCTCTCCAGCATAAGGGAACAATTTTATGATACCTCCCCCCATTTTTACTAGCATTAGTTAATGTACATAGATGTTTCAACGTAATATTTATATATACCTTTATCATACACTGTGATCATGCTCTTACTCTGCCTTACTGTATATCACCCTCATTTCTTCTTGCATATCCTCTATAGTCACCTTTTTATTTTCATGTATATTTTCCCTATATTTAAGTTATGAGACAAAACAAGTGATAGTTTCTTTGTGTGGATATTCATCATTTCACTTCCTTCCAGGTTTTCTTCGAGCAATCTGATTATTTTCCTCTGTGATTTTATCAAGCCCTTAACCAATTTGAAAGTACATATACAGTGGCCAAATATATTTATACTCTACTAGTATTCCATACACTCAACATGTGAATGCTCAATGAGACTATAGCTTGAGATCCAGTTTCTGCCCCACCTTTATTTGAAAGTGATAGATATGCTGCAGACAAGTCTTTAGCTATGGTTAGGTTCATCTTTCTATGAATAGATGTATAAGATTTTAGTCAACATATATCTGCTATACAGTAAGTCAAAAGAAAACAATGAAGACTTTTAAAATATTTGTTCTTTTATTGGTCTGATAAAATCAAGTTAATAGGGAACTATATTTACCTCAAGGCAAACTAGTCCAAAAAGTACTATAACTTGTTTCTTTGTTGTTCACTGAGTAATGTTGCTCCTCAAAATTTCTCCACTGAGAGTAGAAAGTGGACATGAGCTCCCATCCCTAAACCAGAAGCTATCTTCAATTGACATTCACTTGCAAAGGAAAAATGGCTTTCTCCAGTGGAGTCTAATGGACACATTAATCACATTTAATGGTAGGTTCTATACCCAACAATAAATGGTCAACACAAATAAGCTCAATGTTATCTTTGCAGTTGTTTTTGTCATATTTCTTTGGATATTCTTTGTCTTACTGGTCTTTTGTTTGAATACTATGGCTTCTGATTTTGTGTTTGTGTCTGTATGTGTCTGTGTGTTTGGGGAGAATGGTGTGAGTGTTTCTTTTCTTTTTCTGTTTTTTTTTTTCTTTTTGGCTTTTTCATTTTTTTTCTTGCCTGTTTTCTAAGAGATAGAAAGGCTTGGAGTTACATTGGTGAGGAGGCATGATCTGGGAGGAGATGAGGGAGGGAAAACTGACCAGAATATACTGTATAATTTTTCAATAAAACCCAGGAAAATAAGATGCCTATTACATATAAAATTATTACGATGTTAGAAACATTTTTATTTGAAATTGCATCATTATATAACAAATAGTCTATTTTTGTTCAGATTTTTAATGCCACTTTGACTGATGAAACAGCTTAGACTTACTACACAAATGTAAGGGAGTTTGGGCACAATAGTTCACATTTCTTTTTTTTCCCTCTTCTTTTTATTAGATATTTTCCTTATTTACATTTCAAATGATATCCTATTTCCTAGTTTCCTCTCTGAAAATCTCCTATCCCCTTCCCACTTGCCCTGATCCCAAACCTATCCACTTCTGCTTCCTGGCCCTAGCATTCCCCTGTACTGGGGCATAGATTCTTCTCAGGACCAAGGGCCTCTCCTCCCATTGATGACTGACTAGGCCATCCTCTGCTGCATAGGCAGCTGGAGACACCATGTGTTTTCTTTGATTGGTGGTTTAGTCCCAGGGAGCTCTGGGGTTACTGGTTAGTTCATATTGTAGTTCCTCCTATAGGGCTGCAAACCCCTTCAGCTCCTTGGTATTTTCTCTAGCTCCTTCACTGGGGACCTTGTGCTCTGTCCAATGGATGACTGTGAGCATCCTCTCAGGAGACAGCTATATCAGGCTCCTGTCAACAAAATCTTTTTGGCGTCTGCAGTAGTGTCTGAGTTTGGTGGTTGTTTTGTGGGATGTATCCCCAGGTGGGGCAGTCTATAGATGGTCATACCTTCAGTCTCTGCTCCACACTTTGTCTCTGTAACTCCTTCCATGGGTATCCTGTTCCCCCTTCTAGGAAGGATCAAATTATCCACACTTTGAACTTCCTTCTTCTTAAATTTCATGCACTTACTGAAAAGTGGTTATTAGCCCAGAAGCACATTTTCTACTTCATACTTTGTAAAGAAATAAGACCACCCACCTACTATTCTTTAGATTAAGTCAGTATTTCAGGTACTTTCAATTACATTCTTGAGCTTGGTATTAGGGTGCTCATGAGACCCCTTTCTTCCCTCTGATGAGTGTGCTGACATGAGCTGTTCCCCTTCTAGCTCATTCCTCACTGTGCTTTTCTTTCTCACTTCTACTTAGCTTGAGTTGAATTAGTTTTAATATTTTACTCAGATAGAATCTGAGTTCTATGATCTCTACATTTTATTCTTAATATAAACATTCTTAATATAAACATTTTATTCTTAATATAAACATATATTCTTAATATAAACATATTTTCTTTTAATAGTCATAGTATTGATACTAAATTTATGTTTTCTTCTGTGTTTTTAAGTTCATTTCTCTTCAATAATATAATTTAGTGTAGTTCAAAATCTGATGACCATTCCTTTGCAGTTTAATGTCTTTAACACTTGTTTTGCGGTATGTTCAATGAGTGTCTGTCAATGCTAGCTCATAGTGATGCTTAGTTATTCCACACCTTTATTCACTCCATCAATTATGAGGAAGGAAAATCTTCAGTTGTTATTCTAAGCTGTTTCTTATATCTTACTTTACATAATTTGAAGCTAAACATAGGAACACATACAATCTTGTCATATAATCTGGCTTGTAAAATTGTTTACTGTTTTCCTTCATTATTTATGACTATAGTCTTTGTTTTGAAGCCTACAGTATGATACAAATAAATACTCATAATTTTCTTTTTAATATTATTTCTACATTAGAAGCAAAGAGAATTTCCTATGTACTTATTACAAAATCCATAAAAGCATTTGGATTTTACTTTTTATCTAGTCTTACAGTATGTCATTTTTTAAAAAAAAATAGATCATTTACACTTAGTGTAATTACTGATATGAATGAATTTTACTATCTTATTCTTTTATTTCTCATTAAAGTTAAAATTTTCAGTGGTTTATTTTCTTATGTGTGCATATTTTGCTGGCATGTTTTTGTACCAAGTGTATGCAGTACCTGTGGAAACAGGAAAATGGCATTCGATCCCCAGAGCTTTGAGTTACAGATAGGTGTAAGCAGGAAATAGAATGTGGGTGCTCTGCAAGAGCTTTCAGTACTTCCAAATGCTCATCCATGTCTCCAGCTCCTAAAGTTAAATCTTATGTACACTCTTGCATTGCTGTTTGGCGTTAGTTTTAAATTTTACATTATTGATAGTTTTATTTGTTTTAGTTATTGTATTACTGACTGACTATCTGGGGAGTTAGTATCATATCTGTACAATGCAGGAAAGTTAAGTTTTTCTCATTATGTGTGTGCATTTACTGTCCTGAAGGGCTCTTTTTATTTTATTATTTTCTTGTGAACAATATTCACAGCTTTTGAATAAACTATATTTAGAAATGATCAACTAAGTTTTTCACAATTTTGAAATTAGAAAACTTTAAATTTAATTACATACATACAATATCCTGGTTCTTTGTTATCATTGGTAAATCCAGGTTTTCTGTAATATTAATTTTCCTTGCTTTAAAAACATCCCTTAATACACATCAATGCAAATTTTTGAAGACAAGTTTTATCATATTTTCATTGTCTAATAGTGTTGAAATACTTTTTTTGAATGTGTGATTTTTGGTAAACATGGTTTTATAATTTTTGAACATAAAAGACATTATTTATTGTTTTAATGTTTGATTTATTCTTGATATGTCTGTGATCAATTTTATTTATATTCTGTTTTATCTGATGTCTATCCTCATCTGTTTTGAAGGTTTGCCTCTTCTAGTTAACTTTTAGCAATTTAATTATGAAAAGCTTACTGCAGTTTGTTTATTATTTTTATGTACATTTTTATATGTAGAAGACTTTTTTTTTTAGAAATCAAATTATTGTTTTGGTCTTTATTTCATCAAACACCTTTTGCTTATGACTCCATAATTGACATCTTCTACTCAGTCTGCTTAAAGAGTTTTTTTCTGTCTTTTATGTGTGGACTGCCTGTTGTTTCCAGTTTACTGATTCTTCTCTTTAAAGTTTCTAAAATACTGTTCAATTCGATGAGCTCTTTTTTTTCCCTTGCAAATACTAAATTTTTTATATCTTTAGAAATTCCATTCAGATCTTAAAAGCATGTTCAGAAATTAAAGCATGATATATTATATTTTCTTTTTTATTAGATATTTTCTTTATTTATATTTCAAATGTTCAGTAATATATAACAAATTAACCTCTTATTTTCATTAAAATTTTCATTGGATGTACTATAATGTTTCTAACATTGAGTTTTATATTCTAATGCATATATTATGTTATGCTAAGTCTATTGTTTGACTTTAAATAATTAAATATCTTGAAATCATTAAATATTATTAAATTTTTATTATTAGTTGGAGATTAAAAAAAAAGCATGTTCAGTTTTTTTTCCTAATCTGGGCCATTTATATCACATTTTTGACTTGGGAAGGATATTGGAATGATCATTTCAGCATCTTTTTCCTAATTCTATTATTTAAGTCATTCATGGTTCTACTCCATGGTAAGTTTTTATTCTGATTACAAATTGTTGTATCAGGTTCTGTAATTTTTTCTTTTGATATTGTATTAAGGTCAGTGACTTTTAATGCTATTCATAGAGATTTGTTGTGTGTGTCAGTAACACTCAATTTGTTCTACTTGAATTAGTGTCTGTCTTGAAGACAATTGATTACATTCATAATTTGGTGTAGTTTCCACTGTGAGTATCATGGCCTTTTGCAAACTTTATTTGATCTGTATTTTATGAGACCCTGATATTCTTGATGATATGAAAGGAAGCCATGCTTGGCCTTGGGTGAGTTTTGGTAATTTTTTGTGTCTTTTCATTTTTGGTAGTTGATTCTTTGGAAAGCATGTTTCTGTCTTTGTAGTGACAGTGACAGGACTGAATTCCCCATCATCAGCCTTCCCCACTCAGTGCTGCTTCTTCTTCTTTGGCAATAGACACCAATACCTTCCCTTTCACCATATGATCTTCAGCTCACAAGTGAAGCTACCAGGCTATGTGTGACTCCTTTTAATTTTGGAGCTATAGAAAGTGGCTTTAGGCAAATAACCGGTTATAATTTTAGCTTGCTAATTTCTATTTTCTCACTGCATTCAGTCCTTACCTGACACACACATATACCTTAATCTATCTATCTATATTCTATATACATTATATATCTATAATCTCTCTCTCTCTCTCTCTCT
>NC_034596.1:56500546-56506217 GCF_900095145.1 Mus pahari
TATATATATATATATATATATATATATATATATATATATATATATATATATATTCTCTCTCTCTCTCTCTCTCTCCTTAATATGTCTCTTTCCATTAATTGCCAATAACTTCTCTATTCAGTTTTGATGACCAAAATTATCTCTACATATTGTCAAACATTTTTTAGGGAGGAGAATAAATGGTTAAGAACTAAATCACACAATCTGAGCTTGCTCTGTCTAAATCTTAGCTTTAGAATTAATCACATAGTATATGATTCTTACATCATAACATGAACTTGTCAAATGATAAATGTTGCATTTCCTAGTTCTATCTGCATTTAGAGAGTATATAAGTATGTGCATTTTTACACTTATTGCCACAGCTTTAAATCTGCTTTCTATATCACATGTGCTTACTTGTGTTGTGTTATTTTAGTTACATAGAATCAGAATTCCCATCATTCATTAAAACTGACTTTCCACATTATTTTATGCCTTGATTCTTTATTTACATTTTTCAATCTGTATTTTCCCTGCTGGAACTTACATTTTGCAAAATTAGAAAGTGCAGTGACAATTAAGAAAATGTTTCCTATTTCTTTTAATTTGGATGATAATCTTGACCTTGTATCAAAGGTCACACACATTTAGTTTTATGTTAAGGATAATTATTCATAAATTTTAAATATATTTTCTGCATTCTAAATCTTAAGGATATATTTATTCATTTACATTTACTTTTCTGTCACTCACATATACTTCATTAACAATATGGAAATGGAAACATAGAATTTATCATGTTGCCATGTTAACCTGAGTCTCTTCAGAGAATTTTTTTAAGGTTTGGAGAGAAGATGGAACACTAAGATTAGCAAACTAACGAAATCCTTATTGCTTCATTTGTTTTAGAATAGGAAATGAATGGATATTATTCATAATAAATAATTTATTTGCATTTTTGGTTTTTAGAAATCTTCTTGCAATCTTACCAAAATCTAAAAATAGTCTCTGAGACTGATGTTAATAATCAAGTCTCAACAAGTTGGAGATTCAATCACACATTTTTTAGCAACATTGACATATTTTGAGAAGTATATTATTAGCCAGTTTTATCTCTATACAAACATTAGTGTGTACTCATACACACAAGGACATTAGCCACTTCATGTCGTTTGATGTAGTCAAATGACTTTGTATAAACTGCCCAGATGAAATGACAGTTTTCTACTAATATATTTTTTTGTTTTATAAGTGTTGTCTTTTCTAAAAGAACAATAAAATGTACAAGTAGAAATATAAGCCATGAGATAGTCATTTCTTATCATTATCACGTATTATTTACTGTCAATAATTGTATGTGCTGTGCTTCTACTGATTGGCAGTGTAGTAGGTTTGATTCTGTCAGAAGCACGAATGACTGAGAAATGCTGTTACAGCACTGTGACAGTTATAGACTCACTGGGGATAGACATGATTTATCTTTATTGTAATTGCACCACTGTCTAATTTACAGTCTGTTATTGAAGGAATTCTGATATGTAGGTGTGTGATCATATTGGTTTCATCAAGGTTGTTCATTACTCTTAAGGTATAACTCCCACAGATGTCACCCAAGATATGGGGCTCAATCAAGCTGCAAAATGACACTCCTGAAGCAATCACTAATTGGTAAGTACAGATAAAAGCATTATTGTCCTACTGCACACTAGAATATTTACCTGAGACTTTGGTATGGCAATGTGGTACACAAGTATAATCCCTGGAGGACTCTGATGCATGACAGTCAAATTTTCTAAGTTGTCCTGGGATACAAAGTGAGACTTGTTTGAAAACAATGTATTTGTAGTAGTCTCTCTCTTTCACACACACACACACACACACACACACACGCACACGCACATGCACACGCACACACACACACATAATGTATTTCAATATGATTTTAAGTGCTAGTCCTTTGATACATGGTATTTTCCACTTAATTATATTATATTTCATATATTCTGAAAAATGCAATTAAGTTTCATTGTTAAATATAATTAATTAGATACATACTGTTGGTTAATTACTATTTTTGATGTTTTTGACTACACCACAAGTCAAAGAGTTTGATTTCAGAGCTCATTAATACTTCCATTAATTTTTCATTTCAAGACCAGAAACAGTATATTTTCAAAAATTAACCCAAGTTCTGAATAATTCTAATCAATACCTTCAAATTAAATTATTACCCATATACAATCATTCTATGTAAGTTCTCACTCTATTTAAGCCCCTTAAATAAGTCTGTTATGATTTCCATGCCCTAAGTGGAAACATGCTTCTACTTTCATTATGTTTTTTATTTTGTGTAATACTCTTTTCCTGATGCATACAATTGACCTCTTAAAAATACTAAAACATCAGTTTTCCATAACATTCCATAACTCTTCACTTGCACCAATTGCACTGTGTCTTTCAAGGCCCACTCTGCAGTGATAGTATCATTGTTGATCCTAGAAACCCAGCCGATGGGTCTAGAACTAGTAAAGTCATGGACCTTAGAAAAATTACTAGTAAGTGTTAATTTCAAAAGCTATTTCCAACTTTCAGGGATTGTTAAGGTTTTTACTCAAGTTAAAAATATAAAAGGGGGGATGTCCTACTTCTTAATGTCCAGTAGAAATTCATTCCTTGTTATCACTTTAAAATATTGCTGAGAATTATTGGTTATAGAAATAAATGAAAAATGTATTTAGAGAGTAATTTCATATTAGCATCAGCAACTTCTGCCCTTTTACAAACTCAGTATCTAGAGAATATTTTTATAGGAGACAGAAAGAATTTTTTATTTCACAACATTTTCGGTGATTATTTTCTAGTGTGTAGGATATATCAGCTGAAAGGAAGTATGAGGAATTTTTATAAAGAAGACTAAATTTATTTTGAATAATATTTTATGGGATGCATCACTGCAATAAAATGTTTTAATATCTCAAATTGATGTATAGTTTTTCTGCCATACTACTACAGTCAAAATACTGAATTTTAATACATGTGTAGGAACAACTGAAGTTGTTTTATTACATCTTCCATGGATTATAATTACCAATTTAATAATCTTAGTAAAGTTATAAAATTATACAGCCATTGTAACATCCATTGTAGAATGGATGAGTATGTGGTTAGGTTCATTGTTTCACTGAAGTATAATACTACATTGTGTAGGTATGGTATACCACACTTTATATGCTAGCCAGTGGTAGAATGTTTTGTTTTTCAATTCATTTCTGAGAATATTCCAGACAGATTTCATAAAGAAATATATCTTCCATGAATAAAAACAATTCTAGAAACCCTCTTCAAAATATTTAAAGCGATTTTTGAAATATGACTGAACCATGTTTAAAGGCTATTGAGGGTAACGTATTTACAGCATAGGCACTCTGCTACATAGAGTGGGACTGCAGAGCTATTGAAGACTTGTATTTAATTCTCAGGAGCTGCCTAGGGAGAATGTGCCACTTCTTTGTACAGCCTCTCATGTTCATTGTCCCATGTATATCTAGCAGATTAAGACAGTGATACACAACTTATAGCCTATGGGCCAAGCCCACTCTGTGTCCTGTTTTATATGCAAGCTAGCAATTATGTGGGGAAAGAATTATTTTTATTATTTTTAATTGTGTGTATGTGAGTGTGTCTCTGTGTGAGAGTATATGTCTATTTGGGCATAGGTGTTCGGAGGCCCGAGTTTTGAGTTATAATCTGTTGTGAGTCAGCTGGCATAAGTACTGAGACATGAACTCAATTACTATATAAAAGCAATATGTTCTCTTAACCACAGAGCAAGCTCTCCAGTCTGAATCTAGAGAGACGGCATATGCAGTAAGAGGACTTGCTGTTCTTATACAGAAATGGTCTTTTGTTACTCACACCCACATAGCTCACAGTGGATTGTAACTACAATTCTGGGTAATTTTCTAGCATTCTTGAATACGAGGCATACCTGTGGTACATGTACATCCAAACAAAAACAAAAATAAATTTAAAAGAGGAGTATTTGATTAAAACAAAACAAAACAAAACATAGTATTCAGCTTTCAAGGACAAATATACATGAGGATAAAATAGTATTTTGTATATAGGGTTAAAATAAAAATTTGTTAACTAGATCCTAGCATAATTCTATGTGTACAGTGGCTTTTTGCTTTGTGTATTTCACCTGATCTTCCATTCATATTGGAAGTGCACCCATTGATTTTGACTGATGGTTGATTCAGTGGCTAGTGGATGATGTTCTCTGCTCCCTGGGAAGTCAGCTGGGACTGTTTACCAGCACACCTGCACTTGACATTTCTATGTAGTTTATACTTCATTTTCTCACAGCATGGTTCTGGATGCTTAAATGAAGTATGCTAACAGTAAACATCCCAAAAGGTGCAGGAAGAGGCTGCAATGTTTTCCATACATAGTCCTAGAAATTATAAAGCTTAATTTCTGCTGTATTTTATTTGCATTTTTTGTTTTATTAGATCCTTTATTTACATTTCAAATGTCATCCCCATTCCTAGTTTCCTCTCTGAAAATCCCCTATCCCCTCTCTACTCGCCCTGCTCCCTAACCTATCCACTTCTGTTTCCTGGCCCTGGCATTCACCTATACTGGGGCATAGAACCTTCACAAGACCAAGGGCCTCTCCTCCCATTGATGACCAACTAGGCCATCCTCCGCTACATATGCAGCTAGAGACACAAGTTTCACCATGTGTTTTCTTTGATTGGTGGTTAGTCCCAGGGAGCCCTGGGGTTACTGGTTAGTTCATATTGTTGTTCCTCCTATAAGGCTGCAAACCCTATTCAGCTCCTTGGGTACTTTCTCTAGCTACTTCATTGGGGACCCTGTGCTCTGTCCAATGGATGGCTGTGAGCATCCACTTCTGTATTTGCCAAGTATCAGCAATTTTAATTCAATGTTGCAAGTGTCCAACAAAATTGTGAGTGTTAAGAAGTATCATTCTTTGTTATTGGACCTCTGGAGACTCACTGGCATATTCCTCTAATGGCACATAATTGTACATTTCCATCCCAATACAAAATATACCAAGCTCCTTTTAAGACTCTAGGTGCTTTGAGTCATTACTTTATCAAAAACAGATTTAAAATATAGACTTTTACCCTCACATCAGCCCATGTGTGAATTAGATTTATTAATTAAAATTCTACTTTATCAGAAGATCTGCAAAACAAAAAGACAATTGCCTGCCTGCCACATCTTCAGTAGTGAATGGTAGGATGTGGTTAATGCCATGAACAAGACCATTCAAAGCAGTAAAAGGAAGGAAAACAGTAGTCCCTGCTTGATGCCAGAGGGGCTCAGGGACTTCTGTGCTCTGGTTTCAGAGACATGTGCTCAAGGAGGGCCAGTTTTGTTCCTTGGCATTTACTTCACAGTCTTTTTTTTTTTTTTTTTTAATTTTTTATTTGACTTTCTTTATTTACATTTCAAATGCTATCCCGAAAGTTCCCTATTCCACCACCCCCCTCCGCCCTGCTCCTGCTCCCCTAACCACCCATTCCCACTTCTTGGCCCTGGCCTTCCCCTGTGCTGGGTCATATAAAGTTTGCAAGACCAAGGGGCCTCTCTTTCCAATGATGGCCAATTAGGCCATCTTCTGCTACATATGCTGCTAGAGACACGAGCTCAGGGG
>NC_034596.1:56506827-56508079 GCF_900095145.1 Mus pahari
ACTGGTGTGAGATGGAATCTCAAGGTTGTTGTGATTTGCATTTCCCTGATGATTAAGGATTTTGAACATTTTTTCAGGTGCTTCTCAGCCATTTGATATTCCTCATTTGAGAATTGTTTGTTTAGCTCTTTAACCCAATTTTTAATGGGGTTATTTGAATTTCTGGAGTCCAGCTTCTTGAGCTCTTTGTATATATTGGATATAAGTCCTCTATCAGATTTAGAATTGGTAACAATAATTTCCCAATCTGTTAGTGGCCTTTTTGTCTTTTTGACATTGTCTTTTGCCTTACAGAAGCTTTGCAATTTTATGAGGTCCCATTTGTCAATTCTTGATTTTATAGCATAAGCCACTGTTCTGTTTAGGAATTTTTTCCCTGTGCCCATATCTTCAGGGTTTCTCCCACTTTCTCCTCTATAAATTTCAGTGTCTCTGGTTTTAGGTGGAGGTCTTTGATCCACTAAGACTTGAGATTTGTACAAGGAGATAAGAATAGATTACTTCTCATTCTTCTACTTGATAACCGTCAGTTGTGCCAGCACCATTTGTGGAAAATGCTGTCATTTTTCCACTGGATGGTTTTAGCTCCCTTGCCAAAGATCAAGTGACCATAGGTGTGTGGATTCATTTCTGGTTCTTTTGTTCTAATCCATTGATCTACCTGTCTGTCGCTGTACCAGTACCATGGAGTTTTTATCACAATTACTCTCTAGTACAGCTTAAGATCAGGCATGGTGATTCCACCAGAGGTTCTTTTATTGTTGAGGATGGTTTTTGCTATCCTAGGTTTTTATTATTACCGAAGAATTTGTAAATTTCCCTTTCTAACTCAGTGAAGAATTGAGTTGGAATTTTGATGGGGATTGCATTGAATCTGTAGATTGCTTTTGATAGGATGGCCATTTTGACTATGTTAATCCTGCCAATCCATAAACATGGGAGATCTTTCCATCTTCTGAGATCTTCTTCACTTTCTTTCTCAGAGACTTGATTCATACAGATCTTTCACTTCCTTAGTTAGAGTCACACCAAGGTATTTTATATTATTTGTGACTATTGTGAAGGGTGTTGTTTCTCCAATTTCTTTCTAAGCCAGTTTTTACTTTGTGTAGAGGAAGGCCACTGATTTGTTTGAGTTAATTTTATATCCAGCTATTGCACTGAAGCTGTTTATCAGGTTTAGGAGTTCTCTGGTGGAATTTTTAGGATAACTTATGTATACCATCATATCATCTGCAAATAATGATATTTT
>NC_034596.1:56508090-56528901 GCF_900095145.1 Mus pahari
TAACATCTGTCCAGGATCTTCTGGCTTTCATAGTCTCTGGTGAGAAGTCTGGTTTAATTCTAATAGGCTTGCCTTTCTATGTTACTTGGCCCTTTTCTCTTGCTGCTTTTAATATTCTATCTTTATTTAGTGCATTTGTTGTTCTGATTATTATGTTTTGGGAGGAATTTCTTTTCTGGTCCAGTCTATTTNGAGTTCTGTAGGCTTCTTGTATGTTCATGGGCATCTCTTTCTTTAGGTTTGGGAAGTTTTCTACTATAATTTTGTTGAAGATGTTTGCTGGACCTTTAACTTGAAAATTTTCATTCTCATCTACTCCTATTATCTGTAGGTTTGTTCTTCCCATCATGTCCTGGATTTCCTGGATGTTTTGCATTAGGATCTTTTTGCATTGTGCATTTTCTTTGATTGTTGTGCCCATGTTCTCTATGGAATCTTCTAGACCTGAGATTCTTCTTCCATCTCTTGTATTCTGTTGTTGATGCTGGCATCTATTTATTTCTGACTTTCATCTTAGGGTTTCTATCTCCAGAGTTATTTCAGTTTGGGTTTTTTTTTCCACTTCCCTTTTTAGGTCTTGTATGGTTTTGTTCAATTCCATCACCTGTTTGTCTGTTCTTTCCTGTATTTCTTTAAGTGATTTTTGTGTTTCCTATTTAAGGGGTTCTCCTTGTTTAGCAGTGTTTTCCTGTTGTTCTTTAAGTCTTTCTACCTGTT
Source organism: Mus pahari (assembly GCF_900095145.1). NCBI lineage: Eukaryota > Metazoa > Chordata > Mammalia > Rodentia > Muridae > Mus > Mus pahari. Next base: position 56,508,808 of record NC_034596.1, read on the forward strand.
TAGCAGTGTTATCCTGTGATTATTTAAGGGCTTCTACCTGTTTAGCAGTGTTCTGTATTTCTTTAAGTGAGTTATTAATGCCTTTCTTCAAATCTTCTACTACCATCATAAGATATGTCTTTAAATCTGAGTCTTGCTTTCCAGGTATGTTGGGGTATCCAGGACTGGCTGAAGTTGGAGTGCTGGGTTCTGATGATGGTGATTGGTTTTGGTTTCTGTTAGTAAGACTCTTACATTTGCCTTTTGCCATTTGGTAATCTCTGGCATTAGTTGTTATAGTTGTCTCTGGTTGGAGCTTGTTCCTCCTGTGATTCTGTTAGCCTCTGTCAGCTCCTGGGAGTCCAGATCTCTCCTGAGTTTCAATGGTCAGTGTACTCACTGCAGGCAAGCTCTCTTCTTGCAGAAAACATGCAGAGTTCTGGTGTTCAGACCTGCCTCCTGGCTGAAGATGTAGGCCCGGTATGGGACCTGTTCCAGAAGATGTGTTGCCTTTGTAGTTTGCACACTCACCTGCAAAGACTAGTCTCTGAGGGACCCTGGACACAATATGGCTCTCTCACCTGCTCTGGTGGACAGAGCCCTCCAGGGTGGCCACCTTTGCCAGGGAAGTTGCCCAGGTGTCTGGAGACTGAAATGTGTAGGGGAATGCTAGTGTGGTGAGGAGAGAGTGGGTGGGAGGGTGGGTGGGTAAGCACCCTCATAGAGGCAGGGGAATGGGGGGATGGGATAGGGGTTTAAGGAGGGGAAACTGGGAAGAGGGATATCATTTGAAATGTAAATAAACAAAATAACCAATTAAAAACAAAATAAAAGAATTCCTTTTCCTCTCTAGTTGTGGAAGTTTCAACGAACTGTCTTAATTCTTTCTGAAGTTTTAAAAGAACTGAAATAGTCTTCTAAAGCTCTCTAAATCTCAAATTTACCTGGAGTCCACATTTTACCCAAATAGCAAAGAATTTTGGTGTTTGCCCAGATGTTATCTCTTACTTTGAAAACCCTGTGTTGTTTGTAGGGGACTGGGTACAAACAAAACAAACCAACACACAAAACAAGATTATTTTTGAGCTAGGAAGTCTTTCTTCCAGTTCATCTAAATTTTGTTAAATGTTTTATTAGCACTTTGTGTATCTTCCTTCTTTCTCTGTCTGTACTCTTTTCATATGCAGGCTAAAGTAAAACCCCTGGCATTGTCAATATTCTTCTGGGAAAAAAAAAATCTATGCTGTATCAACATTCTCTGGTAAAAAAATTTTTGATACCCCAGACAGTAATGTACCAAATAGTGTAAATGGTGGGATTGCTCAATCTATGGCTAAGAAAACAATGGAGCATATTGTTTTTAGGGATTTAATGGATGCATAAAATGTTGTTCATTTTCACAATGAAATAATACTCAGATATTAATAACGAGGACATCCTGACCTTTGCAAGCAAGTGGATGGAACTAGACAATATTATCCTGAGTGATGCAACTCAGACCCAAAAGGACATGCATGGTATGTACTCACTAATAAGTAGATATTAGCAAAAAAAAAATAATAAGAAAGAAAGAAAGAGAGAAAGAAAGAAAGAAAGAAAGAAAGAAAGAAAGAAAGAAAGAAAGAAGTAAAAGAAAAAACCCATACAGAATACACAAGATACAGTTCAGAGAATTCAAAAGTCTCAATAAGCTGAAGTGCCCAAGTGAGGATGCCTCAGTCCCACTTCACTTGGGAGAGAGAAGAAGAAAGAAATCACAGTGGGAAGGGAGGGAGGGATCTGGGAGGGAAAGTGGATGACATGAGGGGTAGGAAAGCAATGGGGAGGAGAGGGGGACCTGATCTGTTATTGGGTGAGGGAAAAGGACTGAAGCCCTAAGGGCCAGCAGAAAGAATGGAAACAGGCAACCTCAGAAAAATAGGAGTTTGGGGGACCCCACACACACCATTGCACCAGAGACCTAGGAGGTGAGAGACTACAAGGACTCACAGCATTTGATGAAATGCTGACAATAGGGAGAGGGAACTTATAAAGCCCACCTCCAGTAGGAAGACAGGACATCAATAGAGGGATGGGGTTGCCATCCCACAGTCACACCTCTAACCCATAATTGTTTCTGTCTGAAAGAATTACAGGGATGGAAGTGGAGAGGAGTCTGAGGAAAAGAAGGTCCAGTGACAGGCCCAAAGTGGGATCCAGCTCAAGGGGAGTTCCCAAGACCTGACACTATTATTGAGGCTATGGAATTTTTTGTGAAAAAAGGGACCTAGCATGACTGCACTCTGGAAGACCCAACAAGCAGCTGAAAGAGTCAGATGCAGCTATTAGCACCCAACCAATGGACAGAAGCAGCTAACCCCTGTTGTTGATTTAGGGGAGGCTGAAAGAAGCTTAGGAGAAGGGTGATTCTGTAGGAGGACCAGCAGTCTTAATTAATCTGGACCCCTAAGATTTTTCAAATGCTGGACCACCAAACAGACATCATACATCAGCTGATTTGAGGCCCCCAACACACATACAGTATAGGACTTCCAGGTCTATGTTCATTCAGAGATGAAGAGCCTAGCCCTCAAGGGGCTGTAGGCCCCAGGAAGTTTAGAGGTCAAGTAGGGTTGGGGTTGGGGGCATACATGTGGAGAGGGAGTGGGGTGGGGAGGAGGTGTGGGATGTGGAGCTGTCAGAGGGTGGATGGGGAGGGGGCCAGGAATGAAATATGGACTGTAAAATATGAATTACAAATAAAATTAAATTAAAAAGAATAAAAATAATCATACTGAATCAAAGTAAAAGCCATTCTTTATATTATTGCTGGGAGGGAGCAATGGTCAACAATGTTATTAAAAATGTTTCTCCCTGTAGACTGCTCTCACTATTCTCTCTTGTGGATATCATTCCCAAGATTACATAATGGCCTGTGGCAAGAACTTTTACAGGTGTAATTAATGTCTCTAATCAGTAATGCATAGACGCATGATCAAATGAAGTAGTTCCTAAGGGGATATAGTGGTCAGAGTCAGAACCTGAGTATTTAACCTTGCTAGCATTGAAAAATATATCCACTTTATGAATCAACTGTAAGTACTATGATTTTATAAGGTTGCCCAGATGCACTGTGCCTAATTTTTTTTTAAGTTACCAAATATATCATACTTTACTTCAATATAAAAAATTACTATACTTGGGTTGATATTTTGCTGTGTTATGAATTACAATGGTATAATAGTTTACAAATATAGAGTAGGGTTAAGCTACAAAATCCATTGGAATATTATCTTGTTTATCATATTTTGTGCTGTTCTTGAGTAAATGAAAAAAATTTCAATTTAAGAGATAAACACAGGGTTTTCTAGATACATACCTGAAGAAAAATTGTCCTTGAAGTTTGTGAGATCTGTTGCATCATGGTGACATCTATGCTGGGCCTAGAGGATAAATAAAATAAGACAGGAAGACAACAGAGCAAGGACATTCTGGTTCGCATGCTTCACTCAGAGAAAACTGTATGCCTGGAAAAGAAACAGAATGTGAAGTAATGTCACCTCACAATTATATTCACTAATAAGGGTCTAAAATTGGAGGGTAAATTTCTTTCTTTGAGTTAATAATGGATAAGTGCAATTAAAATGTAAGTGTTATCTTGGTTAGAGTTTTTACTGATGTGATAAAAAATAATGACCAAAACCAGCTTGGTTAGGAAAGGTTTTACTTCATCCTATAACTTTCTGGTTACATTCCATCACCGAGAGACATCAGAGCCGGATCTCAAGGCAGCAACCTAGAGAATGGAAATAAAGAAGATGATAAGGAGTGCTGCTTCCTTAATTGCTCATTATGGTTTGCTTAGCCTCCTTTTTCATATAACCCAGGACTTCCTGTCCAGCACTCACATTATACCTGGCCCTGCCAAACCAATCATTGATCAAGTAAATTATCCAGAGACTTGCCTATAGACATCTAATGGAATCAGTTTCTCTTGACAGATAATTATAGCTTGGGTCAAATTGACAAGGAAACAATGAAGACAATTGGCCTCTTGTCTTCTTGACACATCAATGAAAACACAACCCTTCCTTTCTTGTTTATGTCCAAATTCTTATATAAAGTATTCTAACTTTCTAAGTCCCACAGTCTTAAAAAATAAATCACTCTAAAATTTCAGTTCCTTTGATATGTTCAAAGTACCTTCAAAAGTTCAAAATATAAAATATAAAAAAATATTTCCAAAAAAATCTATAGTCTTTATAAAATATCCCAAATATCTCAACTGTGGGTTCCTGTAAAATCCAGAAAACAAGATAAATACCTTTTTTATTCTAAGACAAAAGAATCAAGTCATGCTCACATTCAAAGCAAACAAAATCCAAGTTCAATAGAGTAAAGCTCAGAGATATGTGCCTGGGACTTATGAGCTTCTGAGCTATAAAGGGCCTAAGAATCTCTACTTCTCTGACTCCATAACACATGGAGCTTGTCTCATAGGCATAGGCTGCCTCCATTTCATATCTGCTCTCTCTTTAATGCTGTTTTATGTTACTAGTATGTCCACTATGATGAACTTGCCACTGAAACTGGACTGTAGTTTTACCAATTACCTCGCCTTAGCTTTCTTCAGGGACTCCCAGCTCTACTATATTATGCCATGGCTTACCTTATCTTGTGACTCTTAGGACTGTGGGACCTCCAATAAACTAAGGTTTCATCTTCATCAATGGCCTCTTCTAGCTTCTCAGAATGCCAAGTCTCAGTTGATCTCCCTTACTCTTTTCATGCCTTCAAAACTAATACCACCTTACAAACTCTTATACATTGCTAAATTTGGCTATCATCATAAGGGACACCCTTGACCTTCTTTGGGCCACAAAATCTATGTCCTGAACCCGAGGAAGCATGTCTCATGAGCTAGACCTCTACCATTTGTGCCATTTTGAGCATTATCTTCCCACTTCCTACATTAATCTCCAGACACCCAATGTTTTTTCTAGTTTAAAATTCTAAACTCCTTGTACAATATTTCTCTAAGTAATACAACAATACCTTACTCCTGGTACTAATTTGTAACTTCATGTTTCTATTGCTGTGATAAAATACCATGACAAGTAGCTACATGGGGAAGAAAGGATATATTTTATCTTATAACTTGGGTCACACAATATCCATTGAGATAAGTCACAGCATAAACTCAAGGTGAGGAATATGGAGGCAGGAACTGAATCAGAAAACATAGAACACTGCTTCCTGGATTGCTATTTAAATCTTGCTCAGCCTATTTTTGTATACAACTCACAACTCTTCACTGTGACCTGACTCTCCAACATGCATCATTAATAAAAAAAAACACTTTCCTCTCTCCTACAGACAATTTAATGGAGGCATTTTCTCAAACAAGGTTACTTTTTTCAGATAACTCTAGCTTTGGTTAAGTTGAGGACATATACATCTCATAATAAGTCACTGGGCAAATTAAAGACAATCTCTTGTGCTTCTGAACTTGTTGTTTGATACAATATAAACTATGAGGGTAGGTAAAAGAATTTAGAAATAAAAGAAATACGTATTTCTTCAGCCATAATAGCAGCATCAGGTAAAATGATATTTATATAGTTTTGAGGTCTGCATGATTTAGACTGATATATTTGCTTTCATGTTAAAGGTCTCACATCATTATCTTGTGAGAATCCCTGCACATTTAAACTGTTGTACATATAAAACTATGTGTTTTATACTTTAAAACCTCATAACATAATAAAAATTTATGTCATTCATAAAGAAAAAAATCATTTAGCTCTAATGTGTAAGCTATTTAAGATTAGACAGGAAAATTTAAATAGTGTTATTTATTTTATCATTGTATTTTTGTATGAAACTAGGAGAAAAATCAAAGAGAATTTCAGTGGCAATCATCTTAACTACTTGAAACACACAGCTACAGTATTCAAACACTATTTTTCAACTGACTCATCATTATTGTGCCCTTTCTCCCGTGTTCAGAGAGTAATTCAGGAATTTGAGCAACAAGAGTAATCACAGGAGAAGTCACCAGGATTAACAATTAATAATTAAGAAAATGAACTTTTCCTAGTTTATATAACTTATGGAATTCATCAAATGAAGCTTAATTTTTTAGGAACATTCTTCATCTTCTTGTGTCCATTTAACCTTGACTGTTGTCTTACTTATTATGTTTAAATACTTCTCCTATTAGGGAGTTCACAATCACATAATCTCCTATTTGGGATCAAAGGCATAGGTCAGTTAGACCACTTCTGTGTTGTTTCATATCTTTGAATCTTAAGACTTCTGGTATGACCCCTGTGAATGTTAGAAATTTCTTTGCCACTCACAAGTGGTTCTTTAAAGTCTGCTGTCTGAAAAGGCACTTTATCCTGAATTAAGATTTGCAAAATGCATACAGATTACAGCTATTCATTCTCCCTCTTTTCCATTCTTTTTAAAAATAGATATCCTATTGGTTCTAGGAAGGCTTGATGCCCCAGTGAAGGGGAATGCTAGGACAGGGAATCTAGAGTGGGTAGGTTGGTGAGCAGGTGGAGGGCGGATGCATTAGGGGGTTTTCAGAGGGGAAACCAGGAAAGGGGATAACATTTGAATTGTAAATAAAGAAAATACATAATAAAAATAGATATCTTGTCATATACTTAAATTTAGCTTTGATGATAGAAATCCAGTATACTAGGTGATTTTCTGGTAACTTAATGTCTGAGTACAGGTTCGAGTTTAAGCTTTATTTTTAAAATCTCTCTGTTATTAGGGAGGTTCAGTATTGATGTGTAAGAAGCAAAAGGCATGAAATCATCACCTTGCTTAAGGCAATTATCTTACTGTTTCCTAGTAACACTTTTTATGTAGTTGAATTTTCAATAAATGATACTTTTATTTGTACCCAAAAAGTATCATACAAATTTGTGGACTCAATTTTAAGATCTATGACTCCCAAAGGCTAGAATAGTATTATGGGTGTATTGAAGCTATCTGAGAGTTATCTGGTATATCTGTGCCTTGTCCTTCCAGAAAAAATGAAGGGCTATGTTGCATTGTCTGTTCTTATTTGGCAGAGCATAAGACCCAGGAAGCTTCTAACTTGAAATGAATCTTTTCATTTCCATTTAATGGTCGGTGTCAAATAATTAAAGTCAGTAGATAGGAAATTATCATAACTGTGTCTTTCTAAACTCTCCAGGGAATATAACAATAATTAAGACATTTTAAAAAACAAGAAAAAACATTATGGCAGTTAATACTCTACAGAGGTGGTTTGCTCCTCTTTTATCATGGTTATCTTAAATGGGTAAAGATGAGCTGTTACAGCAAGGATGGTTTGTCACTGATTAGCAGATTAGATGCTCCACTAGCCTGTCTCCTTATGCAGACAGTGCAGTTGGTGTACTTGAACTTATGACGTACAGAAACGTAGATTCATTTTACCTCTGAACTGATAAAGGTTAAAACATATGGTGGAATAGAAAAGAAGCCATATAGGGTTTTTTTTTTTATATAGTTTTTTATATATTACCTTATATTTATTTACTTTCATTTTCCAAGATTATTTTTGCTTTAAATTGCTTGTATATGTACATGTTCTTAAGTGAGGGTATTTGTAATTAGTGAAGGTGCCAAGAGAGAGCAGAGAAATGGAGTTAGAAAGAAATGAACCTACATTTCTCAGTGTTCCTGTGAAAAGCTACCATCTCCTAATAGAAATGTATATGAAAAATTGGAGTAGCTAAATATAAAGGTTTGTAGCCATCTCTGTAAATTAATTACACTTAAGTGCACTTGGAGCTATAGAATTCCTTAAATCCTTAGGTCATGATTCAATGTGTCAGGAAGACATAGGATTATTAACCCCACATGTTTACACTTCAAATAAATGAAAGTCAAGTACAGGGCTACTTCTAGGTCACAAAGGCTAAAAGCAGCCATGTCTGTGTGACACTTAGACAGACATAGATGAAGATGAGAATCTAAGATGTTTCTCATCCCATCTCTGAGCTACAAAAGAGTAGGCTTCCCTTATTCTACATATAAATCCAATGTAGTATGGTATCAAATTCCACAGGATAAAATTTACATGCAGGAAACATTATTACTATCTTGTATTGCTTCATCTCACAGGATGAGAATCAGAGTGTAGAGGCAGAGCATCAACAGTCCTTGTTTTTTAAGTGGCTAATAATGTCCCATTTTGAATTACTGTGTAAATACTTATAAAATTAATAAAGAGAGATAGTAAAACTTTACAGCATGCACACTAGTTTTTTGAACGTGTTTCTCTTAGAGAAGTAGAATTGGAGTTACCCCCATGCTTAAAATTAGACTCAGGAAAGTTTGAAAGAAATCATATTCCTAGAGGGGACAAGCAAAGTATATTAGATGTTATCCAATGTTTCCTCACTTTGCCCCTTTCCTCCTTTTTGGAATGGTAACACACAATGTCTGCCACAGTATGCTGGAAGTGTGTAATTTGCATTTTTTCTTCTCCAAGAGTTTATAGTTAAGAGATTGCCTTCAGTCTTAGATGAAGCTTTGAATGTGGGATTTTTTAAACAGTCTTGAGATTATGGAAGACTATGGGGACTTCTGAAGTTGGATTAAATGGATTTTTTTTATGATATACCTACAAATCTATAAAAATGAGTGGAATATGGTAGTTTGAATGGTAATGACCTCCATTAGTTCATATATTTGAATGCCTGATTCCTAGTTGGAGGAAATGTTTTGGGAGGAATTTAGAGGTGTGGTCTTTTTGGAAGGAGTTTGTCTCTTGGAATGGGGTTTGATATTTCAACAGCCCATACCAGGACCAGGAGGACCAGCTGGACCAGTCTCTCTCTTTCTGTCTCTGTCTGTCTTTGTCTCTGTCTCTGTCTCTGTCTCTGTCTCTGTCTTTCCCTCTCCCTCTCTCCCTCCCTCTAACTTTTAGATAAGATGCAAGCTATTAGCTATTTCTCTCAGTGCCATGCCTATCTTCTTGTTACCATGCTCCCTGCCATGATGATCATGGATTCACCTCTGAATCTGTAAGCAAACCATCAACTGAATGCCTTAAAAAAAGTTTTCTTTGTCATGATGTTCCTTTAGAGCAATAGAAAGTTAATTAGGACATTAGGTTTCTGTTGCTGTGACAAAATACCTACGATAATCAACTTATAAAAAATACAGATCTACACTCTGACAATTTTAGAGATTTTAACATATGATTGCCTGGCACAGTCACTTCGGATCTGTGGCAAGGCACAGCATCTCAGAGAGACCACCTGGGATAGAAAAGCTGTTCATCACATAGATGCTCAAAGGAAGAAGCTCAAAGGGGAAGGCAGAGAACATAATATATCTGTCAAGGATTTACTGCCAATAACCTACGGATTTACTGCCAATAACCTACTTTCTCTAACTAGTCCCCATCATGACCCAATGACACTATGAACTGTGGACAAAAGATTTCAACACATGAGCTTTTGGGGGAGATTGATGATATTAATCATAACTCTATACTTTATGTATACCAAAAATACTGTGTGGATATTGAGACCATAGTTTACACATACATTCACTAGTATGCTTAATGTAAGTGAGTGTGTACATACTAGTTCTAAAACACTTCCTGGACAGAGACCACTCAATTTTATGAAAAGCCAGTTAACCAATCTTAGCTTATTTAAATGAATACAAATGCCTACTTGTGAATAAAAATGAACATAAATGAAAACACGTTTTTGTAGATATCATGTATAAGCTCCTGTCACTTAAAATACACTTTACTGTCAGTATTATAAAAAAATTCTTGGTGACTGTCACTTTTGTGCTTTAGGTAAAAGTTCTGGAAGGAGTTTCATTTCTTACAGTTACATAGATCTTTCTTTTCAAAACAAGCAGTTGTTTGAGCGACATTATGATGTGGGATCATATTCCCAGAAGCTGAAATCATGCAAATTCTGGGGTGCTCAAGCGACCTTTAGTCATACCTACAATTTCTAGGACACTAACTGTGACTCTCATAAGCAGTACATTTATTCTCCTTCCAACCTTGAGCTAGTTACTCATTCACAAAGGCTCAATTGGAATTCAGAATTGACATTCATACACTTGAACTTAGAATAGAAGCAGGGACGTTGCATGCATATAAAAATGATGAATTTCAGAATTTAATTAACTGATAAATGGTTTCATTGTTCTTCTCAATGTTTTTTTTTTTCATCTCTAGTTTTAAAACTAAGGCCTTATGCCATCATCTTTACTGATGTTACTGAAAATTATGCACTAAGAGGCTTCTTTCCCTGTTGGCATCAGTTTTCCTTGGCTTACATAAAAATTGATTCAATCAAATGTATGTATGTACATTTAAACATTGTATGTACATAACACAAGACACTGCTGGCCAAATGAGTACAAAAACAACTAAAAATTGGAAAAGCAAGTGAGTGTCAAAACGATGCAGAGTCAATTATAAGTTCTAGAGAAGTCCAGAAAAAGGAAGCTGATTGTGGATCTCCAGACTCAGGGGAACCTCACAAAAATGGGGAGAAATAATCGAAGCATCTAGCAGTCACTCCTCAAAACAAAAAGAAGGAAGGGAAATATAAGATTAAAAAGTTATGTCTGAAAGGATGATGTTGGTCCAGGAAAGAAAAAAGATTGGCTTCAAGATAAAGCAGAGACTAAATTTTAAAAATTACACAAAGACAAGATTGTACAGCTCTAGTGAAGGCATCCAGAAGAATAATTTAGTATGTTCTGACAACAGAGGCTGTTAGTCTGTGCTAAACCTAAATTCATACCTCCAGAGCAATTTACTTTTTTTCAAAATATGTGATTCTTTGCTGTTACAGTTCACAGTTAGGTGAGATTTGTAGCCCCTTCCTGTCTCCTTCAAGGCAAAGAACTGAAGAGTGCTGTATGGCTGCCAGTTAAACCGAATCTGTTTTAATGGTTGCAGACTATATCTGATGTTGAAGCTCCTACCATTTATTTTATACATTTCTTTCATCTGGTGAGCAAGGGGTAACTGTTTCAGGGTCTCGGGGTTGAAGGGAGATAGGTATTTGTAATGTTCAGAAATGCAGGGGAAGAACAGAAAGGAAATATAGGCAGACTGATTGGACACTCCAGCTACCCCAGGAAATATTCCCTAATACTGAGAGACTGATGGGTGGTAGAGGGAACAAAGAGAGATTCAAATAATACGGAGGTGGAGGTTTATTGTGAAAGTACTGAATGAGGAATGGTGAGGCAGGAAGAAGGCTGTCCTCCACATTTCGATTACTACCAGAAGCCATTCTTTAGATATGTAACAACAGAGGATGGAGGGCAGAAAGAGAAGGATAAAAAATTCAGTGTTCCATAGAGTTTGTCTTCACCCAGGGGGCAATCAAAGAGTAGATATGGGTCGGTCAAGTAAGAGACTAGTTGTTGAGAAGAGAAAGATGGGAAACTCCAGCTGTGAACCTTGTAACAATTTGCAGAAATTAAAGAAAGAATTTAAAAAAATGAAACATAACATATGTAATGGAAGGAAGGAAAGCAGATAGGGAAGGGATCAGGAAGGGAAGGAAGGAGGGTGCTCCTGTGGTGCTGTGAGCTGGTACTGTGGTAGGCCTGTGCTAATATTGGTTAGGTATGTGGTAGGTCTTTAGTATGGGCCTGTGGTATGGGAGGCCTGTGAGTGGTATGGGCCTGTGGTGGGCCAGCTTGATGAATCCAAGGTATTCATCAGAAGGTAGAATATACAACATTAGGTAAAAATTTCTACACAGAAAGCCCTGGGACCTCTGTGTTGTGTGTCACCAGTACAAAAGAGCAATTATTCTCTGAAGCACAGACAAAGAAACATGGAAGCAGCGATCAAGAGAAAAGGCACTCAGAGTAGCTTTATAAACCCATGTATTTTTTAAAAAATTAATTTGTGGATGTCTCTCCCATTTAATCTAACAATCTTACAACTCTCTACATTTATCAAGTTTATAATTTGGTAAATAACTATAGAAGACCAACATTTCAGGTTTATTTAGAAGTGAAATTTCAATAAAAACATTTTTAATTGTTAGCACTAAATCAGAACAGAAAAAATATAAACGACACAGAGGCAGGATTTTATTATGTAGTACAGGTCTTGAACACCTGATAACTTTTATAAGTTCAGTATTACAAGCCTAAACAGTACATTTTACTTGGGTTTTTATTTCACCGCCAAGGGCTGTGAGCCTTGGAAACCTACTAGAACTGTGGAGGGAAAAGTGATAAAGGAAGTACTCTCTGAACATCTACAACTTCATCTCTCACTCACTGGAGCAGAGTAAAGCCATGTGCTTTCAGTAACTGAACTCTTGGTTTAGAATAATGCCAAACTAAATATGTGAAACATTCTCATGTATTAACTTCAATTCTTGATGTTCTGATCAGTAAGATATTTAACTTCTAAAGGATAAATTTCCTTCTTCTTAACTGAAATATTAAAATAGGTATAATTATTGTGAAGGTACTCTTTGTTAAATATGAAACTGATTTTATTATATAAATATGGTCTACTTTCCCCCATACTCACAAGAGTTCACAGAAGTATGAAATGCATGGAAATTAATAAGGTAACAATAAATGTCTCAGCTGAAGAGGTGGTCTCCTAGCTAAGAATGCGTCCTGCTCCTGTAGAGAAGTCAGATTTGATTTCCAGCACCTATTTGATCTGGTGGCTTTTACAAGGTGGATTCAAATATAGATATTATCTAACTCTCTGCCTTTTAAGAGAGGTCTGCATTATAACTGTTGTGGCTTTCTTTTATTTGGATTCATGCTTTCAAAAGGGTTAGCCAGTGTCGTCGGGAAGGCATGGTAGAATGGGTCAGGCCACATTATTGTGGACCAGGAAGCAAAGACTGTAGGAAGTGGCCAGGAAAAGCAAATCCCCAAGGCTTTGAATATTCTGTCTAGTTAGGTCCTACCTCCTTAAATTTCAAGAACTTCTCAACATTGTTCCACCAACTGGGGATCAAGCATTCTAAATATGAGCCCTTAGGATGCATTTTAGATTTAAACTGTCTACACAATACCTATCACTATTTGTAAAGTGGAGAAAAATGACAGTTTTAATGCTAAAGTAGTTGTTGGAGTAATAAAGATAAAATTTTATCTGGCTCCAATTCTACCTTCCATCCCCTGCGACAAAACAAAGTAGAGAAGATTTTCAAGCGATCCGTTGCCCTAGAATTTTTTTTTTTTGACAAATCAAGCAGAAATTTGATTTTTTTTTTTTATTAGTCTTACTTCACAGCAAGTTAAAAACCTAAAGGAAAATGGATCCACATTGGAGTCTGGGGTTTAGGTCAAACCTGGATGAGAAAAATAAAATGAAACTTTTCTTGTGATTTTTCAAAGGAATACTTCATAAGCCTCTCCTAGCACAAGGGTGGCTATTGAAAGACAAAACTGTCTCAGAATGTGCTGCTTCATGGCCTCAAACACTGCCTCAGATCGACACTTGCTCTCTGTCTTCTCAGTGACTTTTAGTCTGTGGACCTGACCTTCAGAAATCCATTCTGAGAACTAAGACAAGCACTGCTAAGAAACTACAACATCATTTAAGAGCTGAGGCATAGCCACACACCTGGAGGACAGATCTGAATGAGGAGAAAAGGGAAGAAGTTGGAGACAGGTGTGTGTACTGTCTAATGGCACTTGTGCAGCCTAGAGTCATACACGAGACAGAAACAAGATCTTTCTTTAAATGAAAAATTCCCATAGCCTGAGCAGAACATGAACAAGCAAACAACTTACCTCCACAGTATTTATGCCACACTCATCTCTCAACAGAGCAGGAACATCTATCAATAAATGTCATAAAATAATGACTTTTATTAAATATGATCAAAATTCCTTCTTTTTTTATAAAGAGGGGAGACAACATGAATTATGTACTCGTGAATGAATAATTTCCAATTTAGAGTTCCATATAAACACAACACACACACACATACACACACACAGAATACAAGTTAGTGTATATGTCTTTAAATATACTTTTATGAAATTTTATTAACTATATGGTATTATATTAGTTTTGTATAATAGAAAACATACTTGTGACCAGTTAAATGGCCAATGAATCCTTGCTTCATGGATTCATCTAAAGAGAAAAGAAATGCCTAACATCAACATCATTAAAATAGGATTTACAATTTCGTATTTGTCATTTTAAATTTTGATAATCTTGGGGAATACTAAATATAATATATACCAAGTGTATATATTTTCTTGCCATATCTCCAATAAATTACACATATTGGAGTTTACCTTGAATTTATATAACTGAGGTTCTTAAAACATTGGTTTCAAACCTAGTTATCAGTTATTTTAGTCTTAGATAAAGCCCAAAATGTAAGAGAAGCTGAGATAATGGACACAAGGTTCATGAAAGATTGTGCATTTCTTTCCTAATATTGTGTCTTATGCTTTCCTAAATCTGATGTATTGTGGAATATTCAGTCATGGTTCTCAAATCACCATCCTATGACATAGAACTCCCAGCTGCTGCAGAACTGTCTGGTTTCCAGTCCCTAGGCTTTCGGGCTATATATTTAGTTCACAATTTTCATCTTTTGTTTTTATCCTTCTGTATCTTGACATCGGGTATTTTCTCTTATATGCTATGCAGCTCTGCACAAAGTCCAGTTTGGGACTGACATGCTATTTAAAGACAGAAATGTTGACAGAGGCTTTTGGAACTAAAAGATCTTAGTTGCCTTTACTTAAAGAATCATATATAAGAGACTCATTTCAGTAAGCATGGTTTCCTACAAGACAGTCTAAAGAAGTAGACCTGAAATATGGGGAGACTTTCATCAAATGCTGAATATGTGATACCTATTTGTTCTTGAGTTTGGGAAAATTAATATATTATATTGGCAGACAATCATTTGAATAGGTATAATGATATAAAATTCATCAGTAGATTCATATTTTAAATAACACCCACCAATACCCATTCCCCTTCATCTATATATGAAGTCTGTCAAGGCAGATTAAAATAAAAACGCAAAAAAGCATCTAGTAATAGAAATGTCTTTAAGTGATTTACCCACTGATTCTACTAAATAGCAATGTTGAAACCGCTTTACTATTCCCTAAGGCCCTAACTTACCCCAATTATTAATTGTTTAATTTGACAACTTCAGGAAAAGTGGAGGGAGGAGTATGAGGCAAAAGCATACTCCTAAAGTCTGAGTGACACGGGTAGAGCTGAGGTTACAGGAACTCTTGCAGGTGCTTTTCCAGTAGCTATACAAGTTGCTTTTCTCATATATCATGAGATTTAATTTGCTTTTCCACAGAGCTAGAACACTTCATTTCCTTCTTTGAGATATGTAGTAAAGTATCATGTCTGTGAAACCTCTTGAAGACACAATAAAATTAAAAATGGATCAGGATTAAATAAGATATCAAGATTTCTACTACTAGTGTAAAGTGTAACTCTCTGTAGTTGGGAAGACGGGAAAGAAGTTTATGGATAGATTTTTCTTCTGGTTTTTATTGGTTATTTTATTTATTTACATTTCAAATGCTGTCTCCCTGGTTTCCCACCTACTACATCCCTATCCCAACACCCCTCCTTTGTGCCTCTAAGAGGGAGCTACCCCACTCACCCACCCACTCCTGCCCCACCACTCTAGCATCCTCCTAAAGTGGAGGCATCAACCCTCCATAGGACCAAGGGCTTCCCCTCCCATTGATTCCAGATGAGGCAATCCTCTGTTACATATGTAGCTGGAGTCCTGTACTCATCCATGTACACTCTTTGGTTGGTGCTTTTGTCCCTGGGATCTCTGGAGGCAGGTCTGGTTAGTTGGTATTTTTGGTCTTCTTATGGGGTTGCAATGCTGTTCAGCTCCTTCAGTCCTTCCCCTAATTCTTCCATTGATGTCCCCAGGCTCAGTCCAATGGTTGACTGTGAGTATCTGCGTCTGTACTAGTCAGGTGCTGGTAGAACCACTCATAAGACAGCTATACCAGGCTCCTGTAATCAAGTGCTTCTTGGCATCAGCAATACTGTCAGGGTTTGGTGTTCGTGGATGGGATGGATCCCTAGGTGGGACAAACTCTGGATGGCCTTTCCTTCAGTCTGCACAATTTTTTTTGTCCCTATATTTCCATTAGACAGGAACAATTCTGGGTTAAAATTTTTGAGATGGGTGGATGGCCTCATCCCTCAACTGGGGGGTCATGTCTATCTACTGGAGGTGGTCTTGCCAGGCTCTCTCTCCCCTTTGTTGGGTACTTTGGCTAATGTCATCCCTGTTGGGTCCTGGGAACCTCTTACTGCTCTGGCTTCTGGGACTTTCTAGTGCCCTCCTCTTCTGCTCCCCACCCCTTACTGCTACATGTTTCTATTCATTTTCCTAACCCTATGGACACCTCTCATGTCTCTTCCCATACCTGATCCTGTCCCCCCTTTCCCTTACCCTTTCTCTATCCCTCCCAGATTCCTCTTTCCCTCTACCTCCTAAGATTATTTTGTTCCCCTTTCTAAGTAGGATTGAAGCATCCACACTTTGGTATTCCTTCTTGTTAAGCTTTTTTATGGTATGTGAGTTATATCATGGGTATTCTGAGCTTTGGGACCTCATAAAATTAAAAACTTCTGTAAGGCAAAGGACACTATCAATAGGACAAAATGATCAACTAGAGATTGGTAAAAGATCTTTACCAAGCCTACAGCCTATAGAGGGTTAATATCTTATATATATATATATATATATATATATATATATATATATATATATATATATATATATATAAAGAACTCAAGAAGTTAGACTCCAGGGAACCAAATAATCCTATTAAAAATGGGGTACAGAGATCACAAAGAATTCTCAACTGATCAATCTTGAGTGGCTGAGAAGCACATAAAGAAATGTTCAACATCTGTAGTCATCAGGGAAACACAAATCCAAACAACCCTGAGATTTCACCTCACACCAATCAGAATGGCTAATATCAAAAACTCAGGTGACAACAGATGCTGGTAAAGATGTGAAGAAAGTGGAACACTCCTCCATTGCTGGAGGGATTGCAAGCTGGTAAAACTACTTTAGAGAACAATCTGGTAGTTCTTCAAAAGAAGAGTGGATACAGAAACTGTGGTACCTTTACACAATGGAGTACTACTCAGCTATTCAAAACAATGACTTCATGCGATTTACAGGCAAATGGATAGAACTAGAAATTATCATCCTGAGTGAGGTAACCTAAACACAAAAGGACATATATTGTATGTACTCATTGATTTTTCTTTCTTGATCTGCACAAGTCATGCTGGATTGGTGATATATTCACACTGTGAATAAATCAATGGAATTGATATCTTCATAGTCTAATGTATTTTATATCTTGGGTACTGTTGCTACTTAAATTTTATATCAAATGACTGCTCATTGGAAAATAGTCTAACTAATATTGGAAGATCTTTCAGGCTTACTGTCTAATACTCTTGCATTGAGTAATGATTTATGATTTCTTTCTAACCTTTCTTCCATTTAAAAGGCTAATATTTTTTTAAACTAGCTCAAGTTCATTTTTATATCACTAGATTTTGTCCTAATGTAGTATTTGTTCTGCCATTGATTTGGTAGGAAAAATACCTTTCCTTTGAGAGTCAGGTGAGAAAGCTGTTTAAATGAGAAATTTCCCATGTAATCTTGAGAATAGGTATTTAAACACATATTGACTCTGTTTGGGGATATTTAGATAGTTCCGTGTTGCTGAAGGAAGGATGCCTAGGGGTATGGATTGAGATTAAAAGCCTTGAGCAACCTTTCCTTGTCACTGTCTTAGATCTTGTCTTTGAAGTGATAGGAATTGAGGAGGAAGAAGAAAGATTAAGAAGAAACAGCAATGACAGAATTCTTTGTCTTCCCTATTTTTTCATAAAGGTGTAGCTTGTTGTCATTATAAATGTTCCACTACCTACTTATAATAACGAATAATTGGATATATTGGAAGAGAAACAAATCCTTGAGACTCCTTACACTAAATTCCTAAATCAGTGACTCCTTGTTTACTTATCATAAAAATCAACTGTTTTCTGAGACAAGGATATAGATTTGACATTTAATCATTTCTAATGACATATGATCTCCTGACAGGTATTTCAGAGCCCTACAAGCAGTATTTTAACAATTTTGACTTCAGGCCAGCTTAAATTCTTGGTAGGAATGTCTCAGGAAGATAACTAGTCCACTTAACCTGCAGAGAAACAACACACAACAAAGGCCAGGGTATACTTGTGTTTTGTGAAATGAGAGGGACTAGGGATGTGCCTCAGCTGGTAGAGAGTTTACTAAGCATGAAGGGAAGCTTAGGTTCTATCCCTTGTACTTCTTAAACTGGACGAAGGGGCATACTCCTGTATTTTCAGGACTTAGAAAGTGGTGGCAAGAAAATCAGAAGTTCAAGGTCATTCTCTGACAGTGATTTCAAAGCCAGCCTGAGCTACATGATATTTTTGTCTCAAAAAAGTCAAATTTATATTTTACTTAATTTATAATTTCTATTCCCTTACTCACCCACCCACCTACCCACTCCTCCCTCTCCACCCCCACATTACCCTACACTAGGGCATCAAGCCTTCACAGGAATAAAGGCTTCTCCTACCATTGGTGTCAGACAAGGTCATCCTCTGCTACATATACTGGTCTTTCTATGTGTACTCCTTGGTTTGTAGTTTAGGCACTAGGAATTCTGGTTGGTTGATATTGTCTGCATTTTGTGATTGTATATGGGATGGATCCCCATATCGGGCAGTATTTGGATGGTTTTTCCTTCAATCTATGCTCCACACTTGTCTCCATATTTCCTCCTGTGAGTATTTTGTTTCCCCTTCTAAGAAGAACCAAAGCACCCATGCTTTGGCCTTCCTTTGTCATGAGCTTCATGTGGTCTGTGAATTGTATCTTGGGTATTCCAAGCTTTTGGGCTAATATCCACGTATCAGTTAAAGCATACTGTGTGTGTTCTTTTGTGATTGGGTTACCTCACTCAGGATGATATTTTCTAGTTCCATCCATTTGCCTAAGAATTTCATGAAAGACAAAAATCCAAGTGAATCAAGGATCTCCATGTAAAATCAGATACACAGAAACTAATAGAAGAGAAAGTGGGGAAATGCCTTGAACACATGGGCACAGGGGAAATTTTCCTGAACAGAACACCGGTGGATTATGTCTAATGTCAACAGTTGACAAATAGGACCTCACAAAATTGCAAAGCTTCTGTAAGGCAAAGGACACTGTCAAAAGGACAAAATGGCAATCAATAGATTGGGAGAAGAACTTTATCAATACTATATCCAATAGAGGTCTAATATCCAATATATACAAAAAAACTCAAGAAATCAGACAATCAAATAACCCTATCAATAAATGGGAACAGAGCTAAACAAAGAATTTTCAACAGAGGAATATCAAATGGCTGAGAAGCACCTAAAGAAATGTTCAACATCCTAGTCATCAGGGAAATACAAATCAAAACAACCTTGAGATTCCACCTTACACCAGTCAGAATGGCTAAGATCATATACTCAGGTGACAGCAGATGGTGGCAAGGATCTGGAGAAAGATTAACAGTCCACCATTGTTGGTGGGACTGCAAGCTGGCACAACCACTCTGGAAATCAGTTTGGCCATTCCTCAGAAAATTGGACATAGCTCTACCTGAGAACCCAGCTATACAACTCCTGGGCATATACCCAAATGATTCTCCAACATATAACAATGACACATGACCCACTATGTTCATAGCAGCCTTATTTATAATAGAAACTGGGAAAAAAACCCACATGTCCTTCAACAGAGTAATGTGGTACATCTACACAATGGAGTACTATTCAGCTATTAGAAATATTTTTCTGTGCTCGCTTCGGCAGCACATATACTAAAATTGGAACGATACAGAGAAGATTAGCATGGCCCCTGCGCAAGGATGACACGCAAATTCGTGAAGCGTTCCATATTTTTAATCTTTCAACAAACCTAAAAGAAGACAGCCACAAGAATATGCCAACTTTAACAACAAAAATAATAGGAAGCAATTACTTTTCTTTAATTTCCCTTA
>NC_034596.1:56528912-56552954 GCF_900095145.1 Mus pahari
GCCAGCAAGATTTTGCTGAAAGGACCCCATATAGCTGTCTCTTGTGAGGCTATGCCAGTGTCTGGCAAAGACAGAAGTGGATGCTCACAGTCAGCTATTGGATGGAACACAGGGCCCCTAATAGAGGAGCTAGAGAAAGTACCCAAGGAATCGAAGGGGTCTGCAACCTATAGGTGGAACAACAACATGAACTAATCAGTACCCCCAAAGCTCTTGTCTCTAGCTGTATGTGTAGGAGACGATGGCCTAGTCGGCCATCACTGGGAAGAGAGGCCCCTTGGTCTTGCAAACTTTATATGTCCCAGTACAGGGGAACCCCAGGGCCAAGATGTGAGAGTGGGTGGGTAGGGGAGCAGGGTGGTGGGGAGGTATATGGGACTTTCAGGATAGCATTTAAAATGTAAATGAAAAAAGTACCTAATAAAAAATTGGAGAAAAAAAAAAAGAAATATTTTTCTATTTTGAAATTTTCATATTTTAAGATATATTTTCTTTGAGTTACTAACATCCATAATATCATCCATTACATGAGTTGTATAGCATTTTTTAAAAATATTCTCTTTTCATCCTACTATAATTTTGTTTATTGCAGGTACTCCAAGGGGTCCATCCACTGGTGATACAGGCCTGTTACATCTTTCTTTACTCATGTGGCAACTACCTCATAGTAGGCTGGACATAACTCATGCTACTGTCTAAGCTCTTGTGTGTTGGGATTTATAGGCATATACTAGCATCTCCCACAACAGATAAGTTCTTATTCCTGAAAATTCCAAGGTGACCCAGGAATTGAGAGTCATTCCAACTTGTGGTTCTGTCAGTAGACTTAGTAAGTATTCTCTAGAGAAACAGAACCAAACAGAAGGAATACGTATGAGAAGGGAAAGTGTTAGACAGGATTATACAATATTGCCTGAGTAGTCCAAAGATGGCTCTCCTGACACTGGGCAGGCTGGGAATCTGGTAGATGCTTAGTCTGTAAGGCAGGATGTTTCAGCAGTTCCAATCTGTTGCTGAAGGCCAGGAGTATTCTTGGAGAGTCAAGGGTCTTCCCTTCATTTTAGAAGGTATAGGATAAGGTTGTGCTAACAGAAAAAGGATTGTAGCAGCAGGGGTGGCAGCTACTGTACAAGTGAACTTGTCAGCGAAGCAAAGGCAAGAAGACAACAAAACAAAGTTTTCCCTTCTCATCTCTTTTTATCTGGGCCATGAGAAGGCCACATTACAAATGTTTACAATACATTTTCCCACTTTGAATAATCTGATCAAATAATCCCTTACAGGTACGCTTAGCAGCTAATCTCTTTGTTGAATTCCAATCCTGTGAAACTGAACATAACAAATCTGTCACCCACAGTCTCAGTATTTGGTTGCCAGGAATACTCAGGTTATCTTCATTAAGATATAAATTATGGTTTATATACATCATAAATTAGCACATTTTTAATGGCAATGTACAGGCAAAATCACATAATTTATGTATGTAATCATATTGTATAGTGCTTTAGAAAGAGTCACCACCAGATTCATGAACTACAAAAAATATGTGATATTTAGAAGCTACAAGATTAGGCATAAGAGAACATTGTAGGGAAAGCTTTTGTGTTGTGGCTTTATCTACTGGGCTAAACTGAACTATTTTTGTAGGCATTAAAAATACATAATTTTATTGGGGTTAATTACACTAAATAGGAATACTAAACTTTGAACATAAATTTAAGTTGGTTTTACGAAAGATTCACGCATTTGCTTTATAAAAATTGGAACATCCTCTGCTTACCCTGGAACAAAGTTTTAAATTACTCAGCTTTTACAATTATATGTAAAATAATTATTTCCTGTTAGAAGTATCATAAAATAATGCCTTTCCATCAGTTCGATCTTGTATCTTCATTTGTTTGCATTCAGTATTAAAGAGAATATGGAATTTTCATAACTTTAAAGTGTAATGAACAAGTACATTAAGGTGACATAAACACACAGACGTGTACTTAAAAAGTGACATCCTCCAATTTTTCTGTAACACAACTGAGACTAACCACTTTCACATAGTGGCAAGTGTAAGTTACACATGTACAATGGAATTTAATGTTTTAATGTAGATGTTGTTTTTAATTTGACAGTGACCGATTTTCCAGAAATAATTTTCAAGTGCTAATTTTCTATAGGGAAATAGGAACATTTGTCTGAGAAAATTAAAGATACCTGGCATTGTTTTAGTCATTAAGAAGGATAAAATGATGATTGAGATGTTTTCCCACTTCTGTCTTCAACTACATTCTGACCTTACTCTTCAGATCTTAGAATGTCAAATATAGATGAGACTGAGATAATCCGAGGAGTGGTAGTAAGGAGGGTTAATATGTTTTCATTCACATGGCATGAGTCTCAAATGAAACAAGACAAGAACAGAAATATAAATGTACAATTGTTTCCCTTGAGAATATGGGAACATTTTCCGATAGCATCAGGCTTGGAAAATTATTTATTATTGCAGTGTGATTCACAAGAGAAATCTAAAATTTCATAACACAAGTTGGAGTCACCAAGTCACCTTCCCTTTTTATAGATTGATATCTAAATAATGCCATCTGGAGCATCATGCTTAAAGTTTAAGTATTTAGGTTTGATATCCTAATTATATATACTACTTAAAAGAAAAGTTATAGGTATTCCCACCACTGTCACTGCTTAGTGTGTTTGGGGGGGGGATGAAAAACAGCTGAAAAAATGGGGTTGTATGAATTAGCATTAAGATTTTAGTCTTAATAGCTGCACATTAAATAAATATTTATGATACTATTTAGAAATTTTTAAAGATGTAGTTATATTTACACATCTCCAAGAGCAATAATCAGAAGGTCCAGTGGGTTCTACTAATTAAAGAATGTTACAAAGCTATCATGTGAAAACTGTTTTTGCATGCATCAGTTCAGTGACTACAGTGTGCCCAGAAAGTAATTCACATATGTTTTTATGATTTTAGAATTTGACAATTAGGAATGCTTTCTGGAAGAAGAGGGAAAACTGAATTTATAGGGAAGAATTAAATCATGGCAGGAAATTGTCCAGGCTTTGTCTTTCCAGCCCTTTACTTGTCAATCCACTTTATTTTTGACAATGACTACAATGGTACAATGCATCACAGTCATATCCAACCCCCGTTGTGTTCCCTGATCTACCTACCACTCATGCTCACACCCATCTCCACTATAGATAACCCTATTTCTCCTTTCGTGTCTTTTTAATCTTAGGCACTTTTTCTTGGCCTAAGTCATTTGAACCTAAGGGGAGAAAAAGTGGAATCACTGTCAGAGGCCCTGCCACATATGTCGCACTCTCTGTTTAATTTTAGAAGTTGAGAATTTATAATTGAGATACTAATGGCTTTAAGTGCTGGTCAGAATATCCAGCTGTTGCCAGATGATGAAACAGCTGTCACATCTATTGGTGGGAGGGGAGTTCCTTTCGTATCTTTCCTGAAATATGAATATCTCCATATTGTAGAGCGATTTTGGTGTGGTCAAGCGATCATAGTAATTTCATTACATATAACCTGATTTCTGTGGGCTCATGGTCCTCCCCTGTGTGCGGTATTCACAGTTATCTTTCCATAATGCTTCATATTAAATAAAAATAATTTATGTTCTTATTTTTTATTCATGTGTGTCCTCTTCAGTCACCTGTTTCCACTTTATATTTCGAGTCAGAATCTCTCAATGAATATAGAGGTCACTAATTTGACTAGACTGAGCGCCAAGCAACAAGTACCCAGAGAGCCTCGAGTCTGCAACTGCCTAGTTCTTAGATGACAATTACACACTACCTGAACCTAGGGATTTCAATGAAGGTCCCCAGGCTTGTTCCACAATCACTTGACTTACTGAGTCTTCTCTGCATCTACGTTATATTATTTTTTCTATAGACACTTTTGTAAAAGTATCTTTTCTTCACCTTATTTACAAGGTATTTTGGTAACATATCATGTACATTGAGGAAAAGCAATATTATAGCTTCCCTGCTAGGCGCTATTACTGCATCAGCCATGGGATTTCGACCATGTTTATATCATCAGATGTAACTTTCCTCTATTGGAGTAAACCTCAATTCCAATTAGAAAATTGATTGGTTACTTTCATAATAGACTTGCCACTACTGCTACAATGGTCACATCTTGTCTGGCTAGTTAGTAGTGTCAGGGGTTGGATCCATGTCTAAGTAAGATTGTGGACAGTAATTCTCTCCCAAAAACCTCCACAATATATTCTGTCACTTTGAGGGATAGCCAGCATGAAGGAAGCTTCAGTCATAGTATCAGATTGATTTTCCTGTGTCCCGAGACTAGAGTGTGTGATGTCATCAGGGTTAGTGTTTTAGTGTCTTATGAATGGGCAACCAATTATGGTAGCACTTGCTTAGGTACTAGGCTTTTCATTCGATAATCATTATCCACCATTCTTCTAAATACTAATGAGAACTCAACTTTTCTACTTATGTTTATCTTTAGGAAGATATTTTAAAATAATATTTTTCAAAAGAGTCTGAACACCCAAACCAGTGTTTCTTCAATTAAATTACCTCTTTCTTTAAAATTATTTTTTCTATAGCCAATTGAAGATTAACTGAGTGAAAATTTTCCATCTAGACCAAAGCACTGTTGAACAATTAGCATGCGTATTCAAGTGAGGAAGCCACTATTTAAAGTATAAAAAGTAGTCTAGAGAACATTGTATGGATAAATCTTCATACAGAGTACTTTTATGCATAATTGGCTTTTAAGAAATTTTAATAGTAAAAAGTATGCATCTGTATATTACTTGTGTATATAGTCTTATAATTGGGATGATCCATTATTTTATTCTGTGATTTTAACGATTCTAACCTTTTATTTAATATTCTGTAGTTTTAAAAAAAACATACTAAGGATATTTATTGAACACATCAGTAGTTGTCAAAAAATTAACATGCAAAACCTTTGAAGAGAAATATTCTTATGAGGAGAGCATGAGAACATATGTCCTTATGTACTAAGCTCATGAGAAGCATATTAATCAACAATTATTTTAAGTGATATGCCCACTATGCTTTATGCCCACTTGTGCTGCAACCTCCATAGTATTGTAAAAGCATCTCATTATACCACTGAGCCACATTATTGTGGAATCAACATTCTCTTTACAAGTGAAGAGCCTATAATGGAAAGTAGCCAAACTAGGCAATCAAAGCAGGAACAGTTCCTCTCATAGAGAAACACGAATGCAGGAGAGAGTGACGAGATTATTATGAACAATCTTTTTCCTTGGCATTTTAATAATCATGAGTGAATATAATCTTTTTCTTTATTTTTAGACCCATAAATCCAATTATTTGGCACACAGCTTACAGTATTTCTAATGAGATTTATTTTTCTGCCTGATTCAAGAGTACATTTTTATGTATATTTTTGACAGACATTGTTGCCTTTAATATTTTCATTGAACCTACTTCCTTGGTAAACTACACAACTTACTTTGTTATAACTTGCAGGTAGAAAATTACCTATAATTTCATGACCTATCTTTGAATGGGTACTTGTATTTCTTTCTAAGTGAAACAGATAAACTTGCCCAGTGAAGAAGATAAGATTGTCCTGTCTACTCACAGCTGTACATAAGCATCTCAGAAAAAGGAAGCAAGTGTGCTATTTAATTACATGTGGTCTTGCACTTACCACTTCTTTTGTATATAAACTAGCCTTTAACATTTGTTAAAAGAAATGTTTACAGTTTATTATCGTATACAAGTACCAAACATAATCACATCTCTTACTTGATGATGTAAACCAGTGTGTGTGTGTGTGTGTGTGTGTGTGTGTGTGTGTGTGTGTGTGTGTATACATGCCTTCCCAATGGTAAATTCTGGACTTACCATGAATAGAGTTTTTTCCTGACTTTTGTTGCTGGTACAGTATTATTGCCTTCTTTTGTAGGTATAGTGATACAATGTGAGTTCCTTTCTTATGCATGTCTTCATTCAACATGGATATATAATATTAATTGATTTTAATAGAAATTTTTATTCATTTAATATTGTTTATTAAAAATTCCAAACAAATCATACAATATACCCCTGAGCTGAGACAAGATAGACAATCTCCATTCCAGGAGAACTGTAGAGGTGGCATGGCTTCCAGAAACAATGGCTTCCCATCATGACTTAGATGAACTGGTACTTTTTTTTTTTTTAGTGAGATATGCTACCTCAAATGCTGCATCTTGCGCTTTCAGATTGTGTTGCAGTTTTCTAACACTTTTAAGAGTTTTGATGACATAGTGTCTGCTATGTATTTATATGTTGAACACACTTCTCAAACTATACTTAATTCGTGCTCAAATTAAGCAGAATGAGCTCTATAATTTGTGAAATCTCTCCCTCTGTGGCCACTAGTTTGTCTTATTTTTACAAAGCTTTAGAAAGTTAGGATTAAACTTCATGCACATTTTAAATGGGTCATCTCTTTTATTCGTACTAATATGAAGAAATTGACTATAAAGTTATAAAACTGAAAAATGTAGTGGTTTGGATGAGAAATGTCCTATAAGCTCATGTATTTGAATAGTCTTTTGCTAGTTAGTGGTGCTGTTCAGGAAGGACTATAGTGCTTTTAGAAGGAGGAGGCTTGCTGGGAGAAGTGAGTCACTGGTTCTAGGCTTTAAAGGGTTTATAATCTTGTCAATTTCCTCTGTCTCTCTCTCTGCATCCTGTATACAGATAAAATGCGAGCAGCTGTCTTCCTCCCCTTGCCATGGTGCCATGACTCTTATCCTCTTAGAACCATGAGGTTCGGTAAACCCTTTCTTCTTTACATTGCTTTTGGTCCTGATATTTATTAAAGCAGAGGAAAACATACACTTCAAGCTTTTTACAGTGTGAAAATCAAACAGAATTGGAAATAACTGATCAAATCAGTTGACAGCTCTGAACTGTTTTTACAAAAATCAACTTGATTTGACCTTGTAGAAATACCAATTCAATATCATAGTTATTCTCAAAATCATTGTCAAGACTGTTAAAATTTTAAGTAAAGCCAGAACTGCATTAAGTATATAATTAATAAGGAGCAGTTACTCTGACTTTTTAACATATCTTTTAAAGAAGTCTAAATTTAATACTTAATTTTCAGTTTCATTTTATTATAATTTTAGCAGTAATAATATCACATTGCAGCCATTTTTTCCTTGTCTCTGCTATCACTTGTCTTACAAGACTCAGATTTTCTTGAGTTTCTGCCATCTCATTAGTTATGTCTTGTATCATTTTCAGTTCAATCACTTCTTCTCTTCCTAGCTTTTCCCAGTTACTTCATTTCTCCTTAGTATTTATTAATGTTGGTGAGTCTAAACATTTTCCTTTTATATTCTTTGGTTTTCCTAATCATCTTGATAAATTCTTCCCTTCTTCTGTTTTTCTTTTTTTTCCCACACAGGTTTAGTATTTATATTCCAAAAGGGGAATTCTGTAATGTCAAATTTAGGAAAATGTTAAGTACTTAGTGGATAACTTCCACCACACGGTCTCAGGTGATAGGTGCCAATACAAATGACAGGGATGGGTTGAAAATAGTATATAAAATGTTCCCAGAGAACATGTATAAGCTCCATATGAAACAAAATTAATTATATGTTCAACTTGATCTTGGCTTTAATATACCTTGTTAAATATCCAAACAGTCCAAACATCTTTAAAGATTTGAAATAATACCCAACAACATTTTGAGTAAATATTGTAAATATACACTTTCTAAACTAATGAGTTTTAAGTATTTGTTGGTTGCCAGGTTCTATCTTCCAAATCTATGATGAAGAAGGCCAGTGTTCTAATATAGCTTACATGGCTAGATCATGACCTTTGCTCCTTTGTCATCTTGCTACATTCATTCTATGTTTTATTACCATTTTGGTTGGTATCTGTTCCTTAAGTTGTTCAGAGCAAAGACCTGATATTGACTTATGACTTAAGCAATTCTGTTTCTGGAAGAGATACCATGACTGAGGCAACACATCAAAGAAAGCATTTATCTAGGGACTTGCTTACAGTTTCAGAGGGTTAGTCCATTGTCATCATGGCAGGGATCATGGTAGCAGAGAGCCTTGCAGTCATGTGTTCTCTTAGAGAGGTAATTGAGAACTATGTCCTGATTTACAAGCAGAAAGATAAATGATAGATAGATAGATAGATAGATAGATAGACAGACAGACAGCGACATGGGCATGGTATGGGCATTTGAAACCTCAAAGTTTAACCTCAGTGACACATTTCCTCCAACAAGGCCACAACTCATAATCCTGCTAATCCTTTCAAATAGCTCCATTCCCTGGTGACCTATCATTCAAATAGGCATTTGTATGGAGCATATTCTTATTCAAACAACCACAAATTGTCTCATTTTCTATATCACTCTTCCCATCTTACTTGTTATTACTATCTAGGGACCAGATTTCTATACATCTTCTCTGTTTCTGCAATAAAATCTGGTATTTCTACTTCTACTTATGGCTACTGTTGTCTAAGAAAAAAAAATGAAGAAACAAATCATATAAAATCTATCTTCGTTTTATCTAAGATCTTTGAAGTGTTCTCCTTCATATCTAACAGCTTCTACTACTAACTGATCTATTGATAACATACCTAGATGTTATTGCATAAAAAATTCTATTGGGTAATGAATAGATACAAATCAATTGAGGCTTTTTTAACCTTATAAGAGATACCAGCATTCTCACATCTTCTCTGACTCATGAGGATACAGTGAGAATATATTCTCAAGCAGGAAGTGGAACCTTGAAAAACACTGATTATGCTTATGTCCTGATTGTCAATATTCCTGCCTTCAGAATTCTAAAAACTGTACTTCTGATAGTTATAAGCCACCAAACTTATATCCTTTAGACATCTGATGAGACTAAAAAAGATATTGGAACAGAGAATCTAGGAGTTTTTATAGCAAATATCTTAAGTAAGAGAAGGTGATTTCAAGCTGGGCCACAAGCAAGGGCTGGCAGGGTTTTGAAGTGTAAATGTGTGGGACAAAGCTTATGTTGCCATAGATGGACAAATGACTGGGCCTCATTTGACAATATATCAAAGAGTTTCTGGACAAGCTGTGAATCAGGTATTCTACTATTAAAAAATGTTTTGATTGGAGATTGATTACATCTACACCTCTGTGACACTATCCTTTGACACCATGTTGACATTTTAAAAGTTTCCTTTTAAAAGTAACCAATAAATACATAAATATACCTTCAGTAATTTTAATAATTGTCATGATCATTGTGTGTGTTGTTTCTCCTCAATAATTAAAATGAACTTTTCTAATATGTTCACAATGTGTAGAGAGTCTATTTCCTAAAAATATTCTCTTTTTGTTACCATGCCACATTTTTTTCTAAAGGAGTTGACCCAGCCTGGAAATTTATACAGTGACCTTTAAGCCAAAGTCATGCTGCCATTGATTGTCTGCTCAACAACCCTAGATGCACTAATAACTCAAAATGGTATAACATTTCATTACCACCGAAATCAGAAGTGATGACTACGGTCTTGATGAATAGTTGGTGTACTAAAATGTGTGATGGATTTAGAGTCTCAAGGTCCTTGACAGTTGTATTTGTTTAAGCTCTGGAGATTAAAGAATTTGGTGAATTCACTCAAATTTTTGGTAAATTATTTCAAAATGATATTATTTTGCTGGATTTTTTGAGTACTGTTCTAAAATTTCTGATACGTTAATATTTATTAACAAAAACTATAAACATTGGTTTAAATTTTAAATAAACTTTAAATAACTCTAAATAAACTTTAAAACAGATATAGTAATAGCTAGCTGCATTTTTGTTAATTCTTTTTAATGCATTTCCTTTTATGTCATCTCAATTTTGTTTACCATAATAATATTCGTTTTATTTGAAATACATTTATATGTATTCATATTTAACAGGTGCTTTCATGACATATGTTAGTCACATGACCTTCATGCCCATTTTCTCCTGTTAATTTTTCTTATAGTTATATGGAATATAATGGATTAAGGGCATTATAACACCAGTAGAAATTACGGTTACCATCACTAGATTTTTAGCATGAATATTCATTTTTTTCCTATCCTTCAACTTTCTCAAATGATAATCAAACATTCAGCAGAGAGATCTATAGCCTGGGACTACTATCACAAGACTGAAGGACTTGGTGTTATTGAGTTAATGCTAGCAGGAGAGAGTTCATGTAGCAATATCCATTCCATATTGCATGCATGCCATTTTACTGTCTTAATCCATTTGATATTTCAGTTTAGTTTATATAATTAGATAGCATGCTTTGATAAGTACAACTTATATATATTTTAATATATAACATCTTTAAATTAATGATATAATATGTGCTTCACTTTAGTGCAAAGTGTAGCGGCTTTAGTCCTTCTTACAAAAGGGAACAAAATACTCACAGGAGGTAGAGGGTGGGAGGGACTTGGGAGGAAGAAAGGAGGAGGAGGAAAAAGGGGGTCAGGATCAGGTACCAGAGGAAAGAGGATGGTAGAGTGTCAGGAAATTGAACAGGGGTGTGTAGCCATGGGGAATTGGGGAACTAGGGGTAGCCAGCAGAAAGTCCCAGATGCCAGGAAAGCAAGAGTCTCCCAGGACCCAAAGGGAATGACATTAGCTGAAATACCCAACAAAGAGAAGGGAAAACCTGTAGAGACCACATCCAGAGATTAGGCAAGGCTCCTGGTTGAGGGATGGGGCCACCCATTCATCTCCAAATTTTTAGTCAAGAATTGCTCCTGTCTAAATGAAATATGGGGACAAAGTATACAGCAAAGATTGAAGGAAAGGCCATTCAGAGACTGCCCCCCCTTGGGGATCCATCCCATATACAGCCACCAAACCCAGACACTATTGTGGATGCCAAGAAGTGCTTGGTGACAGGAGCCTGATATAGCTGTCTCCCGAAAGGCTTTGCCAGAGCCTGACAAATACAGATGTGGATACTTGCAGCCAACCATTGTACTAAGCACTGGATCCCTAATGGAGGAGTTAGGAAAAGGAAAGAAGGGGCTGAAGGGGTTTGCAACCCATAGGAAGACTAACAATATCAACCCATCAGACTCCCCCAGAGCTCCCAGGGACTAAACCACCAACCAGAGTACACATGGAGGGACTCATGGCTCCAATTGCATATGCAGCAGAGGGTGGCCTTATCTTCCATTAATGGGAGGAGAGGATCTTGGTTCTCTGAAGGCTTGTTCCTCCCATATAGAGGAATTCCAAGGTGGTGAGGTGGTAGTGAGTAGGTGGGTGGGGGAGCACACTCATAGAAGCAGGGGGATGGGAGATGGCAATAGGGGGGTTGTGGAGGGCAAAACAGGAATGGGGATTACATTTGAAATGTAAATAAATAAAATAGCCAATTTAAAAAAAACCAGAAAATCAAATTGAAGTATCTATTTACATATTAAGTATATTGAAATAAGTACAATTATTTGGCAGTTGTTAAGATACATAAAAGATGATGCAAACAAGAGGAAGTAAAACAAAAGAATTGACTTTCCATATTGTTCTTTGTGATGTCCAGTATACATATATCACCATAGAAGTCTTTACATGGTGCTAATTCACTCACTCAGAACAAAGCAATATTATAACCCTAAATCATTGTTTAGGAATACAGAGCAGAATAAATTATTAGGAAATCAGTTCATTTTGGTGCCTATGCATGAATGCATGGGTTTGCACACACAGGAAGAAGTGTCATTCATCCTTTGTCATCACCTGAGACTCTCTGAGGGCTTTTGTTGTAGTGTTGCCACTGTTTTTTATTGCTTATGTTGGTATCAAACTGATGGACGAAGCAGACTGAGGAGATGACAACTCTGCTAAGTACAAGAATACCAGTGACAAGCAATGGGAAAAACTTGGGGCTGTGTCTTCTTGTATATTGATGGGGAAGATGGAGAAGATCGTCAGGGGGTGTTGAGAAAGGACATTTGACTCTCGAGGTTCATAATGGACACAAAAATCTGTCATATTTCACTCCCAAAAAGTAAGAAGAAATTCAGAGGAGCTGCTTGAACTTATATAGTAGCTCTAGCTCAAAAGCACCCATTGCTTTACAGTCAGCAGAGAAAAACATCCACTGTGTCAAAAAATGTGCCATCATATTTGTATCCAAAACTACTATTTCTTTTGTTTTGTTAAAATATAATTTGAAATGAAATTTTAAAACGTTATAAATTATGTCCTCTACCAAAGCACAAATATCTCACAAGATATTGTAGACAAAAAAAAAAAAAAAAAAAAAAAAAAAGTAAGGATTATTTTCGAGGTAGAGCAGGGCAAGTAGGGGCCATGATTTGTTTTACTTATAAATAAAATTTTAAAACAAAATCTTGTCTGATTATCAAAGCAATAGAGACCAGTCCTATTAAAACAGCTACCTTAAGCACACTGTACTAACTTACTTTGACAGTCTAGCCATGATTCATCAAAAATGGGGAAATAAGTATCATTTGTTAAGAAAAATATACTTATGTCATATTTTAAAAAATGAAGAGAAAGTGGTGGATATAGAATATAGAATGATTAATTTTTTGAGAAGATCTTCCCATCACCTGAATGAGTTAAGTCCTCCAAATCTGATTTACACATAGAAGTATTATGATGAGGAAAGGTCTTCACAAAATTCTTTTTATGTAAGGAATTATAGCCAACTTTTCCTATAGCTGTGTAATATAAACTTCTAACTTCACAATTCAAGACAGCAGCTATTAGTAATCCAGATCACATTAAGTGTGAGGAATGGGGAGATTTTCTTCATTGGAGAACGAATTGAATGATCTACACTGTAATTTAAAGTTTTGGATTCTATTTCTTTTTCTCGCAAGTAATTTTACTTTCCTGTAAATTGAGACTAAAATTCATCCGTTTCATGCCTCATCCAGACTGAAGAGTTAGGACTCGGCTTCTCATTTTCGTGTCATGTTTTTCTGGCTACTTCATTTGCACCTGCTTATCATAACACACTTTGCATAGGCGTCCATCCAACTCCATTTTGGAGTATAATGTTCTGGTGAAGATTCTTTTAAAGCCCCAATGAAATTCTTAAAGAAATTGACTTCCTCTCACCCAGAAATGAGCCCACGTATATCGCCGGAGCAACGTTTTGCTTGTGGAAGATGAGAACTTGTGGAGTCTTCTGATTATTTACTTATGGAAATGATTCAGATCATTATGACAACAATCTAATAATAATTTTTCAAGGCAGTGACCACCTTAGTACTGTGTACTAGATCAGGTTTTCTCATTGTATGTATTCAGCTTCACACAGATGCAGCTAGATTTATTCATCACTCAAAACTAGTCCTAGTCAATTATTTTCTGCCAACTCTTACAATGAACTAGAAACATGTGAAGCTTTCATAGTGGTATGTGGAGCTATACAGCTATATTTTGGCCCCAGGGATGCAACAAAATTTTTTTATGTGAGCTTATGATAAACCACATACATCCCATCTTGTATGAAGTTGCTTTTGCTATATGACAAAGACTTAGTGATGAAGGCACCCAGTAGTGTACTAGCAATTCAAGTGGATTAGACAACCCCATTAGACACTATACTAGAAAGAACTTTTAGTAGGACAGAGCAACTGCTCTTGGACTGCTGCTGCTGCATTTATGCCATTTTTCATATCAAGAATTATTGAAAAGCAGGACTCTAAGGCTTCAGCAAATACCTTTGATCGGTCTTTCCTGCCAAATTCAAGGCTCTATCTATCTATCTATCTATCTATCTATCTATCTATCTATCTATCTATCTATCTATCTATCTATCTACCTATCTACTTTCCTAAAAGACAAAGATGAAAAGAGACTCCCCTTGTGGGAAGACCAGTGACTAATGTCTTCATTCATCTACATTTAATGGAGAGAGAAAAGACCTAGCTATTAATAGATAGCTTGGCACAGATAATTTTCTTACTTTATTGATCAGGAGACTAGAAGGTTAGAAGACTGGGTAAAACCATTAAGAGAAGATACATTCTGGTGGATGAATAGGAGTCTTTCATTGATGTTTACTGGATAATACTCAGAGAAGACGACTACCTCATAAATTAATACAGCTTATTCAACATGTGCCACTATTCCTTAAGAACATGCAGTGACTAATGGACATCTTCCACTCTACCTGTTCTTATACTTCCATTATAGGCTTTTCCTTCATGCATTCACTATATCAGGCCCACAATCTAAGTGCTTAATTGTGTATTATTTGAATTACACATAATCGCCAACTCTGTGTTTCTACTGTTACAACAGATGCCACTAGAACTAAATATCACCTGTAGTATTTTTACAGAGTAGATGTAAAAATAACCATAAAGGTTTATTTTGACTAGGAAAACTTTGCAAATATCTTAGAAAATTTTTTATAGATATTAGAGGTTATGGATGATAAAAAGAATGAATTTGTAATTTGAATATTATGCAATTATCTCCAAAATATTATAGTAGGAAAGTTATTATATCTACTTTACAGCACTACTTCTAAAAGTACCTGCTAAAATACTATTTCTTTTTTATTTTTACTTTAATTATTATTAATCACTTTATTTGTTTATATTTCAATTGATATCCCCTTTCCTGGTTCCCATCCACAAACTTCCTATCCCAACCCCTGTCCCCTTCCTGTACAACTTTGCTCCTCTACCCACTCACCCACTTTTGCATCACTGCTCTAGCATCTTCCTATGCTGGGGCATCAAACCTCCACAGGCTCAAGGGCCCCCCCTCCAATTGGTGCCAGATAAAGCCATCCTCTGCTACATATTTAGCTGGAGTCATTAATCCTCCTTCCATGTATACTCTTTCATTGGTGGTTTAGTCACTGGGAATTCTGGATGGTCCTGTTAGTTGATATTGCTCTTCCTATGGGGGTGCAAACACTTTCAGCTCCTTCAGTCCTTCCCATAGCTCTTCCATTGGGGTTCCTGAGCTCAGTCTGATGGTTAGCTGTGAGTATCTGCATCTGTGTTAGTCAGGTCCTGGCAGAACCTCTCAGGAGACAGCCATTCCAGGCTCCTGTCAGCAAGTGCTTCTTGGCATCAAAATAGTGTCAGGAATTTATGTCTGCAGATAGGATGGATCCCTAGATGGGGCTGTCTCTGGATAACTTTTCCTTTAAGTTCTGCTCCAATTTTTTTTGTCCCCGTCTTTCTTTATGATAGGAAAAATTCACAGTTAAAAATTTTGAGATGGGTGGGTGGCTTCATCCCTTGACTAGGGGCCATGCCTATCTATTGGAGGTGGTCTCTAAGGGTTCTATCTGCCCTTTGCTGTGCATTTCAGCTAAAGTCATCCCTGTTCGGTCTTGAGAGCCTCTTGCTTCCCTGGAATCTGGGATCCTCCAGTGGCTATACACAGTTCCTTATCCCCACTGCTATTTAATTTTATTTGATTTCCCGACCCTCTATACCTCTCTCTTGTCCCTTCCAGTACCTGATCCTGCCCCCCTTTTCCTCCACCTCCTGTCTTGTTTCCAGGTATCCCCTCCCTCCATTGTCTTGTTCCCCATTCTATGCAGGACTGAAGCATCCACACCCTGCTCTTCCTTCCTCCAATGCTCCATATATTCTGTGGGTTATATTATGGGCATCGAGTGCTTTTGGGCTAATAACCACTTATCAATGAGTACATACCATGTGTGTTCTTTTGTGTCTGGGTTACCTCACTTAGGATGTTATTTTCTAGTTCCATCTATTTGCCTCCTCTACTATGTTCATGGCAGCTTTATTCATAATAGCCAGAAACTAGAAACAACCTAGATGCCTCTCAACTGAAGAATAGATGAAGACAGCGTGGTACATCTACACAATGAAATTCTATTCGGTTATTAAAAACAAAGACTTGAATTTTTCAGGTAAATAGATGGAACTTTAGACTCTTATTCTGAGTGAAGTAACCCAGATCCAGAAAGACACATATGGTAATGTCACTTACAAATGGACATTAGACGTAAATTCAGGATTACATTGCTATAATCCACAAACCCAAAGATACTGAGTAATAAGGAGGTCCCAAGGGAAGACATGTGAATCTCACTCAGAGGGGGAAACTAAATAGTCATTGGTGGTGAATAGAGAGAGGGAACTGGGTAGGAGAGAATGTGAGGAGAGTAATGAAGGTGGCAATCAGGTGGGAGAGGACTGGGAATGAATAGAAATCTGAGGGGGGCATCTCTGGTGAGTAGCTGGAAACCTGTAATAGGAAAGGATATGGGGAGTCTATAGGAGTGACCACAGTTGAGGTTCCTACCAGAGTGAGATATAGAGACTGATGTGGCCACCTCCTACAGCCAGACAGAACTTCCATAGGAGGAAGGGTACATCAATCCAAACATAAACCCCCTTACCCAAAAGTTGTCTTGCTTAAAATATGTGCATGGATAAAGATGGAACAGAGATTAAGGGAGCAGTTAAACATCCACTGCCTCAATATGACATGCATCCCATGTGAGAAAGCCAGCCCCTGACACAATGATGTAACTGTCTCCTGGAAGACTTCATCTAGCATCAGATGAAGGTAGAGACAGAGACCTATAGCCAAATATCAGGAGAACCTTGGTAAGTCTTATGGAAGAGTAGGGATAGAAGTGAGCTAGCCTGAGAAGTCAAAGACATCACATGGAAACCCACAGAGTCAACAAACCTGGGACCATAGGAGCTCAAACGTGGAACTTAGTCTTAATGTGAGTCTCCTAATAAGTAAAGTGACTGTTGCCTAAGTCTCTATTCCATACCATTGGATCCCATTCCCTCTACATATACTGCCTGGTTAGGCCTCAGTGGGAGAGGATGTGCCTACTCTTCCTGGGACTAGATGTGGCAGATGGGGTGGTACCCAAGGTGGTTCCCCTGCTCTGAGGAAAAGAGGAGAGAGCAATGATGTGAGGGATTTGCAAGGCTGGGAATAGGAGGATAGGATGGAAGAGAGCTGTGATTGTGATGTGAAATGAATTTAAAATTAAATTATTGGAAAAAATAAACATTCATAATGTGCTAGTAAAAAATATGGTATAAGTTCAGGACATATACTCTAACCTTGCCTGAAGCAACTGCTAAAAAATTAATGTCAATAAGTGTTGTTTATATGGCAATAGAAAAATGAAGAAAAACACTGAAATGACAATCCACCTAACTACATTAGAAAAAAGATCACACATAAGATGAGCAACAAATCATGTGGTATACTGGAATTTGCAAACTGATAGATACAAACCGAAAAACTGCTGTAAGTTGTTTTTATTTGACTCTCCAATGTAAAGGCTTTGATATCTCAAAACAGCAGGATCTAATTACATATATCATATATACTTTGTCTATAATTGATAGACTAAATATAAAGATGTATATCAACTGCAAATGGAAGTAATATATATATAGCAAAGAAAATCATAGAAAGCTGGAGCAGCTAAGTTGATAAAAGTCAAGCTCGACATCCAGAAAAAAGTGTTACCAGAAATAAAGTGGAACATTTCCAAACTGGTAACAGCCCAATTCATCAGAAAAATATAGCAATCATAAATATGCATTACCTGATAACCAAGCTTTGAACCACGTAAATCAAAAATGAGGAAATCTATGGAGACAAATTCAAAGAATGTTTGGACATCTTATTCTGTCTTCCTTGAGAATCCATAGAATATCTGAGACAGAATAAGGAGGTAAAAATACAGACAACAATGTTAAGCAATTTGAGCTAACTCTTCTGGATTAAATAGTTATAAACGGAATTAAATGTTTTAAAGAAAACAGCTCCTGATTCTGGTCCTTTAATAAATGAAGACATTAGACATTTTAGTTAATCATATTGCAGAGAAAACTAGGAAATAAATAAAGAGTACATTACAGTTTAACTACATTTTAGGAATCAGTTTAAATGAAAATATTATGAGTTCACACCAAATGATGATGTTGATAATTATCTTGTGTTTCTCACTGAAACATATAAGCTAACTTTTGCACTTATTTGATTGATGTGGCACATGACTTACAGTCTATCCTCTAATTCAGATTCATCATTTATTCTTGCTGCTTTTCTACTCTTTTCTTAACATGATAACTGGCTTTAAAAGTATCTGGGTTGTCAACATGGAGTCACTTCTTAGAATATATAATGCTCCTATCATTTTTTCAATAATATCTTTGCATCTTTTCTTCTTTTTGCATGAAAGAACATTTTTTGAGAGTTTTATACAATATATTGTAATTATGTTCTTTGCCCTTTCAAATATTTCCTAGATTTTTACCCCCTCACCTACCCAAACTCTGCTATTTTTTCTCTTGAAATTAAAAAGCAAGGTAAAAACAAAACAACACAACACACACACACACACATACACACACACACACACACACACACACACACACACCCCAAATCCATGGAGTCCTATTTGTGTTTAACTACTTCTGAACAGTAGGCCTGCACTGCAATATGATTTATGTCCCTACTGTCACACCATTGAAGAAAATTGATTTTGCCTCTCTCAGTATCTTTCCCAATCTGTAGGCTACCATTTTGTCCCAAATAACAGTGTCCTTTGCCTTATAGAAGTTTTTTAGTTTCATGAGGTCCAGTTTATCAATCAATAATCTTAGTGCCTGAGCCATTGGTATTCTATTCAGAAAGTTGTCTCCTGTACCAATGCATTCAAGGGTATTCCTCACTTTCTCTTCTTTCAGATTTATTCTATACTGGTTTAAATTAATGCTACTGATTCACTTGGACTTGCATTTTGTGCAGGGTAATAGATATTGGTCTATTTGCATTCTTCTATATACAGACATCAAGTTAGATTAACACCATTGGTTGAGGAGGCTTCCTTTTTCCATTGTATAGTTCTGCCTTCTTTGTTAAAACTCAAGTGTCCATAGGGGTGTGGGTTTATTTCTGGGTCTTTGATCATATTTCATCAATCATACTGTCTAGTTTTGTGCAAATACCATGGGAATTTTTATTACTTATTGTTCTGTACTACAGCTTTTAATCAGGAGTAGTGGTACCTCCAGAAGCTCGTTGATTGTTTAGAATTGTTTTTGATATCTGGGTTTATTTTTTTATTCCTCCATATAAAATTATGAATGGTTAGTTCAAGGTCTATGAAGAATCATGTTGAAATTTTGATGGAAATTCTATTGAATCTGTAGATTGCTTTTGGCAAGATGGCTATTTTTATCACGCAATCCAACAGATCCATGAGCATTGGAGATCTTTCCATCTTCTGTTACCTTCTTCATTTTTTTCTTCAGAGACTTGAAATTCTTATTATTCAGGTCTTTTCCTTGATTTATTAGAGTTATACCAAAATATTTTATATTATTTGTGTCTATTGTTAAGGGGGTTGATTCCTTAACTTCTTTTTCAGCCAATTTATCATTTGTATAAATGGAGCTAGGCCGCAGGACTTTCCCTGTCCAATTACATTAGTGCAGAAGAGGCCTGTAATTGGACAGGGAAAAAGGAGATGGAACTAAGAGTTGCAGAGACATAGAGAGACTCTGGGGAGAGAGGGGGGGAGG
The DNA here is from genome assembly GCF_900095145.1 of Mus pahari. NCBI lineage: Eukaryota > Metazoa > Chordata > Mammalia > Rodentia > Muridae > Mus > Mus pahari. Next base: position 56,548,522 of record NC_034596.1, read on the forward strand.
AGAGGAGAAAGGAAAATGGCTGTGGACATGTACCCGTGTAGCATTTAATAGCCACAAGTAGCTATGATTTCACAAGGTTAGAAATATTGGGAAAAAAGATTTTATCATTATCAGTTGACTCTGAAATTGTTGTATTGGCATCTTGTAAATTGTGATGTTATTGATACATAAATCTAGTTGGTTAACTATAAGTTAAGTCTTAATTCTACTGGGTAATTAGGTGTTGAGATGGTTGACTGTGGGGTGTGTGGAGCATTGCATGGTAGCAAGAAGGCCAGAGAGTTCCCTTTTAATATGTCCTGCAACAGATTGGGTGGGGGGTAGAGAAAATAGGATTGGTGAGTCTCTGATGTCTGTCTTGACTGGATCCAGCTGAAGTCCAGGACATCAGGAGTTCAAACAGGTCAGTTCAGCATGTCCGATGAGGAAATTCACTATATTCTGTAATATATAAATCTCAAAACAAAATTTTATTATCATCAAGATATGATTTTTGTTTGACTCTCTGGAATCTAGTCCTCTGCAGGTCTCCCTTCATTATATCTGATCCATATAACTCTGAAAGCTATAAATACCTTAATTACCTTTTCCAAAAGCTCAAAGACAAAACCCTTTTCCCAAATAAGCATATTCTTGAGCCAGTAATCAGAAAATGCTTTATTTAGACCTCTCTCCCAGAGGTATAATATAACCACAAAAATCAAAATCACACCTATTTTGAAAAGCAAAATAATCTAAAACAAAGGAAGTAAACTAATATTCAGGTCATAGGTAACCATGAGGTTGGCTGTTTCATTTAGTTATTGAAATGTGGGATCTCCAACTAATTGAGTTGATGGATGAGTAAGAACTAGCAGCTCCGGAGACAAGTGAGCCAGATGCTGTGAGGGCTAGCTAGAAAGAGTTGATGGCAGTAGCAGGAGCAAAGGAGTGTGATCCTGTCCCACAGAGAGCTGGCAGGTTTGATTTTTTTAATATTTCCTGCAACAGGGCTGCTGGTTTTTGTTGTTGTTGCTGTTGTTGTTGTTGTTTATTTAATTTTGTATACAGTTTCTTATCTGAAGGTCTCAGCTGTAGGAGTTCCCTGGTGTAATTTGGGGGTCACTTATGTATACTATCATAATATGATATTCTGCAAATAGAAATACTTTGACTTCTTCCTTTACATTTTTTCTTCCCTTGATCTCCTTTAGTTGTCTCATTGCTCTAGATAAAACATGAAGTAATATGGTGAGTAGATATGGAGACAGTGGGCAGCCTTGTCTTGTCTGATTTTAGTGGAATTATTTTAAATTTATGTCCAGTTGATTTGATGTTGACTATTAGATTGCTGTATATTGGCATTATTTTGTTTAGTTATGTACCCTGTATCCCTGAGCTCTCCAAGACTTTTATCATGAGGGCATGCTGTGTTTTGTCGAAGGCCTTTTTAGCATCTAATGAGATGACCACGTGGATTTTTTTCTTTCAGTTTGTTTAAATGATGGATTATATTATGGATTTTCATCTATTGAACCAACTCTCCATCCATGGCTTGAAGGCTACTTGGTCAATATGGATGATGCTTTTGATGTGTTATTGGATGTGGTTTGTGAGTATTTTATTTAGTATTTTTGCACCAATTTTCATAAGTTAAATTGGTCTGAAATTTTCTTTCTTTGTTTAAGACTATGTGGTTTAGATCTCAGGGTGACCGTGACCTCATGTGAGTACGACAATGGTCCATTTGTTTCTATTTTATGGAATAGTTTGTGCAGTTATCGGTATTATCTCTTCTTTGAAAGTCTGATAGTATTCTGCATTAAAACCATCTGTCCATGTGCCATTTGTTTATTTGTTTGTTTGGTTTTGGTTGGTTAATGACTGCATCTATTTCGTTAGTGATATAGGTCTACTTAAATTGTTTGCCTGATCTTGATCCAACTTTAGTAGTTGGTATGTATCAAGAAAATGATCCATTTCATTTAGATTTCTCAATTTTGTGGCATTACACAGTTTTGAAGTAAGACATAATGATTTTTTGAATTTTTGTAGTGTCTGTTATTTTGTCCCATTTTCATTTCTGATTTTGTTAATTTGGATATTCTTTGTCTACCTTTTGATTAGTTTGGCTAAGAATTTATCTGTCTTGTTGATTTTCTTAAAGAATCAACTTTTAGTTTTTGTTATTCTTTGTATTGTTCACTTAGTTGCTCATTGATTGATTTCAATCTTGAGTTTGATTACTACTCCTCTTGGGTATGTTTGCTTCTTTTTGTTCTAGAGCTTTCCAGTGTGCTGTTTTGTTATGATATTTCTAATTTCTTTATGAAGGTACTTAGTACTACTTACTCTCCTTTTAGCACTATTTTCATTGTGTCCCATAAATTTGGATATGTTGTGCCTTGATTTACATTGAGGTGTAGAAATCCTTTTCTTTCTTTCTTTCTTTCTTTCTTTCTTTCTTTCTTTCTTTCTTTCTTTCTTTCTTTCTTTCTTCTTTCTTTTTTTACAAGGGAGCCTAATTGATTGTTTTATTTCAGGTAAAAAACTTGCACATTTCTTTCTTTTTTATTTTTTATTAGCTGTTTTCTTTATTTACATTTCAAATGCTATCCCGACAGTTCCCTTTACCCTCCCCCCACCTCTGCTCCATTACCCACCAACTCCTACTTCTTGGCCCTGGCATTCCCCTGTACTGGGGCATATATAGTTTGCAAGACCAAGGGGTCTCTCTTCCAAATGATGGCCAACTAGGCCATCATCTGCTACATATGCAGCTATAGACACGAGCTCTGGGGGTACTGGTTAGTTCATATTGTTGTTCAACCTATAGGGTTGCAGACCCCTTCAGCTCCTTGGGTAATTTCTCTAGCTCCTCCATTGGGGACCCTGTGTTCCATCCAATAGCTGACTGTGAGCATCCACTTCTGTGTTTGCCAGGCCCTTGCATAGTCTCAAAGAGACCACTACATCAGGGTTCTTTCAGTAATATCTTGCTGGTATATACAATAGTGTCTGGGTTTGGTCACTGATGATGGGATGGATCCCCGGGTGGGGTAGTCTCGGGATAGTCCATCCTTTCATCTTTGCTCCAAACTTTGACTCTGTAACTCCATTCATGGGTACTTTGTACTCAATACTAAGGAGGATTGAAGTATCCACAGGTTGGTCTTCCTTCTTCTTGGTTTTCTTGTGTTTTGCAAATTGTATCTTGGGTATTCTAAGATTCTGGACTAATATCCACTTGTCAGTGAGTGCATATCTAGTGACTTCTTTTGTGATTGGGTTACCTCATTAAGGATAATATCCTCCAGATATATCCATTTACCCAAGAATTTCATAAATTCATTGTTTTTAATAGCTGAGTAGTATTCCATTGTGTAAATGCACTACATTTTTCTTTATCCATTCCTCTATTGAGGGACATCTGGGTTCTTTCCAGCTTCTGGCTATCATAAAAAAGGCTTCTATGAACATAGTGGAGCACGTGTCTTTATTACCAGTTGGAACATCTTCTGGGTATATGCCCAGAAGAGGTATTGCTGGATCTTCCGGTAGTACAATGTTCAGTTTTCTGAGCAATCGCCAGACTAATTTCCAGAGAGGTTGTACAAGCTTGTAATCCCACCAGCAATGGAGGAGTGTTCCTCTTTCTCCACAACCTCGCCAGCATCTGCTGTTTCCCGATATTTTGATGTTAGCCATTTTGACTGATGTGAGATGGAATCTCAGGGTTGTTTTGATTTGCATTTCCCCGAAGATTAAGGATGTTGAATATTTTTTCAGGTGCTTCTTAGCCCTTCGGGATTCCTCAGTTGAGAATTTTTGTTTAGCTCTGTACCCCATTTTTATGGGGTTATTTGAATTTCTGGAGTCCAGCTTCTTGAGCTCTTTCTATATATTGGATATTAGTCCTTTATCAGATTTAGGATTGGTAAAGATCCTTTCCCAATCTGTTGGTGGCATTTTTGTCTTCTTGACAGTGTCTTATTATTATTATTATTTTATTAGATATTTTCCTCGTTTACATTTCAAATGCTATCCCGAATGACCTCTATACCCTCCCCCCCCACACCCTGCTTCCCTGCCCACTCAATCCCACTTCTTGGCCCTGGTGTTCCTCTGTATGGGGCATATAAAATTTGCAAGACCAAGGGGCCTCTCTTCCCAATAGCTAATTAGGCCATCTTCTGCTATATATGCAGCAAGAGACATGAGCTCTGGGGGTACTGATTAGTTCATGTCTTAGTCAGGGTTTCTATTCCTGGACAAAACATCATGACCAAGAAGCAAGTTGGGGAGGAAAGAGTTTATTCAGTTTACATTTCCACATTGCTGTTCATCACTGAAAGAAGTCAGGACTGACAGTCAAGCAGCTCAGGAATCAGGAGCTGATGCAGAGGCCATGGAGGGATATTCTTTACTGGCTTGCCTCCACTGGCTTGCTCAGT
>NC_034596.1:56553794-56555346 GCF_900095145.1 Mus pahari
TGTGGGCTTCACTAAAAAAACTCCCTTCAAGAGGGAAAAATATCAGGGCACAGTCACAATCAAAAGCAAAAATCAATCTCCAACCATCCAATGTCTGGGATCCAACTCATGATCTTCTGTGCTCCTCCAAGGGCTTGGGTCACTTCCCCAGCCATGCTCTTTGTAGCACACACATTTTCTTCTAGATTCCAGCTGTCTGTACTCCACTGCTACTTCTGTTCTTGGTGGTCATCTCATGATACTGGCATCTCCAAAATGCTGCTCTCTTCCACTGTAACTTGGCTTTAACAGTAGCCTGTCATAGACACGCTTCATGATGCCAAGCCTCACCTCCTTTGCATGACTCCTTCAGTCCTGGGCCATCAATTGCAACTGAGGCTATACCTTCACCAATGGTCTTCCATGGCCTCTCAAAGTGCTTCCATGGCCTCAGCTGCTTTGCATGACCCCTTCATGCCTTCAAAACCAGTACCGCCTGAGTAACTCTTGTATATTACCAAGTCCAGCCACAGCACAAGGTAGAACCTTGGTTATCTCTGGAACACAGCTTCTGTGCTCTCAAAAAAACACTTTCCAGAAGATATCACCTCAACGATGCTGGTCTCTTCTTAATCACCACTAATTTCTTAGCTCCAGCTAACCAGAATCAATAGTCCTAGTAATGCAAAGTTTTTGCTTTAGTCATTCTGGTTATCTTGTTAATCACAGCTGATTCTTCAGCCCCAGCTAACCAGAATCACAGAATCTTCACAATCCAAAATAGCAATGGCCCTGAAAAGTGTCTTTAATCTTCCCTCTGAAATTTCACAAGCAAGGCCTCCATCTTCTGCCCTGTTCTCAACATTATCTTCCAAGCTCCTACACAACATTTGACAGAGCTCTTAACACCGAATGGCTCTCCTAGCCCAAAGTTCCAAAGTACTTCCACAGTCCTCACAAAAACATGGTCAGGTTGTCACAGGAATACCCCACTATGCTGGTACAAATTTGTCTTAGTCAGGTTTTCTATTCCTGGACAAAACATCATGACCAAGAAGCAAGTTGGGGAAGGAAAGAGTTTATTCAGCTTACACTTTCACATTGCTGTTCATCACTGAAAGAAGTCAGGACTGGAACTCAAGCAGGTCAGGAATCAGAGGCCATGGAGGGATGTTTTTTACTGGCTTGCCTCCACTGGCTTGCTCAGCCTGCTCTCTTATAGAACCCAAGAATACCAGCCCAGAGATGGCACCACCCACAAGGGATCCTCCCCCCTTAATCACTAATTGAGAAAATATCTTATAGCTGGATCTCATGGAGGCACTTCTCCAACTGAAGCTCCTTTCTCTGTGATAACTCCAACTGTGTCAAGTTGACTCAAAGCTACCCAGTACAGTTCATATTGTTCCACCCATAGGGTTGCAGCCATCTTCCTTCCTTGTGTAATTTTTCTAGCTCCTCCATTGGGGTCTCTGTGTTCTATCCTATAGATGACTGTGGGCATCCACTTCTATATTTAACAGGCACAGGCATAGTCTCACAAGAGATAGCTATATCACTGTCCTTTCAGCAA
>NC_034596.1:56555357-56557266 GCF_900095145.1 Mus pahari
TTTTGTCATGGAATACTTTGGTTTTTCCCTCTATGGTAATTNAGAGTTTTGCTGGGTATAGTTGCCTGGGCTGACATTTGTGTTCCCTTAGGGTCTGTGTCACATCTGTCCAGGATCTTCAGGCTTTCATAGTCTCTGGTGAGAAGTCTGGTGTAATTCTAATAGGCCTGCCTTTATATGTTACTTGACCATTTTCCTTTACTGCTTTTAATATTCTATCTTTATTTAGTGCATTTGTTGTTCTGATTATTATGTGTCAGTAGGAATTTCTTTTCTGCTCCAACCTGTTTGGAGTTCTGGAGGCTTTTGTATGTTCATGGGCATCACTTTCTTTAGGTTAGGGAAGTTTTCATCTATAATTTTGTTGAAGATATTTGCTGGCCCTTTAAGTTGAAAATCTTCATTCTCATCTACTCCTATTATCCATAGGTTTGGTCTTCTCATTGTGTCCTGGATTTCCTGGATGTTTTGACTTAAGATCTTTTTGTATTTTACATTTTCTTTGATTGTTGTGCCCATGTTCTCTATGGAATTTTCTGCACCCGAGATTCTCTCTTCCATCTTTTGTATTGTGTTGCTGATGCTGGCATCTATGCTTCCTGATTTCTTCCCTAGGGTTTCTATCTCCAGAGTTGTTTCACTTTGAGTTTGTTTGCTTGTTTGTTTTTTTTTATTATTATTGTTTTCACTTCCCTTTTTAGGTCTTGGATGGTTTTGTTCAGTTCAATCACCTGTTTGTCTGTGTTTTCCTGTATTTTTTTAAAGTGATTTTTGCGTTTCCTCTTTAAGGACTCATACTTATTTAGAGGTGTTTTCCTGCAATTCTTTAAGGCTTTCTACCTGTTTAGCAGTGTTCGCCTGTATTTCTTTAAGTGAGTTATCAATGCCTTTCTTAAAATCTTCTACTACCATCATGAGATATGTCTTTAAATCCAAGTCTTGCTTTTCAGGTATGTTGGAGTATCCAGGACTGGCTGAAGTTGGAGTGCTGGATTCTGATGGTAGTGAGTGGTCTTGATTTCTGTTGGTAATATTCTTACATTTGCCTTTTGCCATTTGTTAATCTTTGGCGTTAGTTGTTATAGTTGTCTCTGTTTGGAGCTTGTTCCTCCTGTGATTCTATTAGCTTCTCTCAGCAGTTCTGGGAGTCCAGCTCTCTCCTGAGTCTCAGTGGTCCAAATACTCTCTGTAGGCAAGCTCTCCTCTTGCAGGGAAGGTGCACAGAGTTCTGGCATTTAGACCTGCCTCCTGGCTGAGGATGTAGGCCCGAAATGGGGCCTGTCCCAGATGTGTAGCCTCTGCAGTTTGGACACTCACCTGCAAAGACTAGTCTCTGAGGGACCCTGGACACAATATGGCTTTCTTACCTGCTCTGGAGTATAGAGCCCTCCCAGGTGGTCACCTCTCCTCTGGCAGGGAAGGTGCCTGGGTGTCCAGAGTCCGAAAAGGGTCTGTCCCAGAAGTTGTGTTGCTTCTGCCTATCCCAGAAGCTGTGTAGCTTCTGCAGTCTGCACTCTCACCAGTGCCGACTGGTCCCTGAGTGACCTGGAGCAAAGATGGCTCCCTCACCAGCTCAGGCAGTGAGAGCCCTCCCAGTTGGACACCTCTCCTCTGGTGGGGGATGGTGCCCAGAAAATGGTGTCTGTCCCAGAAGATATGTTGCTTCTGCAGTCTGCACTCTCACCAGCATGGACTAGAGCCTGGGCTAGGGTGCAGACTAGAGCCTGGGCAACCTGAAGCAAAGATCTTTCTTCCCTTTCTTTCTTTCTTTCTTTCTTTCTTTCTTTCTTTCTTTCTTTCTTTCTTTCTTTCTTTCTTTCTCCCTTCCTTCCTTCCTTCCTTCCTTCCTTCCTTCCTTCCTTCCTTCCTTCCTTCCTTCCTCTCTTTCTTTCTCTCTTTCTTTCTCTCT
>NC_034596.1:56557401-56564173 GCF_900095145.1 Mus pahari
TTTCTTTCTTTCTTTCTTTCTTTCTTTCTTTCTTTCTTTCTTTCTTTCTTTCTTTCTTTCTTCGCTCAACCAGTGAATGGATTAGAGTTGTTCGGTTTTCATGAGTTTGTAGGCATTCTGTTGTTGATGTCCAGAGGATTATTTCAATTTTGTTGTATCTATTGAGTCTTGCTTTGTGACTGAATATATGGCCAATCTTGGAGCAGGGCCCAGGAAATGATAAGAAGGTATATTCTTTTCTGTTGGGTGAAACATTTTGTAGATATGTGTTAGGTCCATTTGATTTTCAAAGTTGTTTTGTTTCACTGTTTCTCTCTCTTGATGAGCTGTCCATTGTTGAGACTAGGGTGTTGAAATCTCCCACTACTAATGTGTGTGGTTTATTGTGCAGCTTAAGTTTTAATATTTCTTTTATGAATGTGGGTGCCCTTGCTCTTGGGGTATAGACATTCAGAATTGAGATAACATCTTGGTGGATTTTTTCTTTGATAAGTATGAAGCGTTCTTTTCCATATCTTTTAATTAATTTTGGATGATGTCTATCATTTTATATTATGAGTACTTCAGATTGCTTTTTATGTCTGTTTGCAGACATAAGAACATCTTTTTTTTTTTTCTGCCTGTACTCTGAGGCATGTTTCTTACATAAAGCAGAATGATAGATCCTGTTTTCACATCAACTCTGGTAGCCTGTGTTCTTATTAGGAAATAGAGCCACTTGATTGGATCAGAAGAATTTATCCTGGCCAGAAGTCATTTCAACATTGAATTTTAGTCATGACATAAACATATAGGAGACTTTTTGCTGCAAACCCCTTGCAATCCCATAGGGAGAACAACAATATCAACCAACCAGAGCTCCCAAGGTCAAAACCACCAACCAAAGAGCACAAATGGAGCAGCCCATGGCTCCAGCTGTATATGTAGCAGAAGATGGCCTTGTCAGGATCAATGGGAGAAGAGGCCCTTATTCCTTTGAAGGTTCAATACCCCAGTGTAGGGGACTACCAGGGCAGGAGGCAAGAGTGGGTAGGTTCGTGGGGAAGCACCCTCATAGAAGCAGGATGGGATAGGGAGTTTCCAGAGGGGAAAACCAAGAAAGGGGATAACATTTGAAATGTAAATAAAGAAAATATCCAAGAAAAAAATATCTTGGTGTAACCCTAACAAAGCAAGTGAAAAACTTGTATGACAAGAACTTCAATCCCTGAAGAAATAAATTGTAGACCTCAAAGGATGGAAAGATCTCCCAAATTCAAGTATTGGTAGGATAGACACAGTGAAAATGAGCATCTTACCAAGCTTGCCTGCCACCTTGCCTTGCCTCCTAGCCTCCTCCACCTTGTCTGTATCCCAACTCCAGTGTTCCCTGGGCCTCTCAGAGGTTACCACCTGCCATATGCTCTCCTTAGCAAAGCCTGGTTCCTACCCTGTATTCTCCCATGGGGGAAAAGTAACAGGAAGCAAGCAAGCCCTCTCCTCCAGCCCCACACATCTATGAAGGACAGGGAAGATGAATGTCAGAGGCAAAGCCAAGAAGGAGAACACCTAGAGCAAGGCCAAACTTCAGAAGAAGTTCTTCTAGAATTGAGTGTGCTGATGCAGAAACTGCTCACCTCACTACAACATAAAAGTCTTCATACAGGTCGGCACCCTGTTTGTCAGCAGCCTGCCTCTGGATATAAAGCCCAGAGAGCTCTGCTTGCCCTTCACACTGTTCAAGGGCTATGAAGATTCTCATATAAAGCTCACATCTAATTAGTGAGCCAAAATGTGATTCGGTTTCTCTTTGTAATTTAAAAAACTGAAGGAGTGAGCTTGTAGGTTTTGTTAGTTTCAACAATCACTCTGAAACAGAGGCCTCAGAGAATGCTTTGAAGGGCAATGGCTGAGGTACTGAAATCCCACAAACACTATGACTAGAGTTTGTTAAGGCAAACACGAAGATGGCCAAGGACTCTCTGATGGTTTGTATGTGCTTGTCCCAGGGAGTGGCACTTTTGGGAGGTGTGGCCTTGTTGGAGTAGGTGTGGCCTTGTGGGTGTGGGCTTTAATACCTTTGTCCTAGCTGCTTGCAAGTCAGTTTTCTGCTAGCAACCTTTAAATGAAGATGTGGAACTCTCAGCTCCTTCTGAACCATATTTGCCTGGATGAGCTGCCATGTTCTGCCTTGATGATAATGGACTGAACTTCTGTGCCTATAAGTCAGCCCCAATTAAATGCTATCCATTATAAGGGGAAAAGGTAGAATGAAGGGGATAGGGCACCGTTGGAAGCTTCTGGGTGGTTTTCACAGGGACAAGGTTTTCAGTGGTGGGCAAGGAGCCTGGGTCTGGGTCAAACCTTGTTGCCTGAGATTCCACATCACACCAGTCAAAATGGTTAAGATCAAAAACTCAAGTGACAGCAGATGCTGGCAAGGATGTGGAGAAAAAGGAACAGCCCTCCATTGTTGGTGGGAATGCAAGTTGGTATAACTAATCAGGAAATCAGTCTGGAATTTCCTCAGAAAATTGTACATAGTATTATCTGAGGACCCAGCTATACCACTCCTGGGCATTTACCCAAAAGATGCTCCAACATTTAACAAAGGCACATGCTCTACTATGTTCATAGCAGCCTTATTGATAATAGCTAGAAGCTGGAAAGAACCCAGATGTCCCTCAATAGAGGAATGGATACAGAAACTGTGGTACATTTACACAATGGAGTACTACTTAGCTATTACAAATAATGACTTCATGAAGTTCTTAGGCAAATGGATGGAACTAGAAATATCATCCTGAGTGAGGTAACCCAATAACAATAACACACATAATATAACTGATAAGTTGATACTATCCCAAATGCTTGGAATACCCAAGATACAATTCGCATACCACATGAAGCTCAAGAAGAAGGAAGGCCAAGTGTTCAGTCCTACTGTCCTTCTTAGAAGGGGGAACAAAATACCCTTTTGAGGTAAAACAGAGACACCTGGAGCAGAGACTGAAGAAAAGACCATCCAGAGACTGTCCCACCTGGGGATCCATCCCATGTACTGTCACTAAACCCAGACACTATTGTGGATGCCATCAAGTGCTTGCTGACAGGAGCCTGATATAGCTGTCTCCTGAGAGGCTCTGCCAGTGTCTGAAAAATACAGAAGTGGAGGCTCACAGACATCCATTGGGCTGAGCACGGGTTCCCCAATGGTGGGTCTAGAGAAAAGCCTGAAGGAGCTGTAGGGTTTAGCAGCCCCATAGGATGAACAATAATATGAACCAACCAGTACCCCCCAGAACTCCCAGGGACTAAACCACCAACCAAAGAATACACATAGAGGAACACATGGCTCCAATAGCATATGTAGTCGAGGGTGGCCTTGTCAGTCATCAATGGGAGGTAAGGCCCTTGGTCCTGTGAAGGCTCAATGCCCTAGTGTAGGGGAATGCCTTGACCAGGATGCGAGAGTAGTTGGGTTGGTGAGCAGGGGGCGGTGCAGGGAAATTGGGTTTTTGGAGGAAAAACCAAGGAAGAGGATAACGTTTGAAATGTAAATAAAGAAAATACCTAATAAAAAAGAAAATAATGTTACATTCAAATAACTCACACTAAATTACACAAATCCTCATTTGGATATTTTAGCCATATTAAGCAAATATATTCTTTTTGGCATATGAGGCAGCATGGAATTTGAAGCCTTGTCTCTGAACATTTCTTATGCTATTTTATCAAAACATAGTGATTTTCCCCTGCTTTGAGAATAATACATTATTTATCACAGGGACATAGCAATGTACTGAGTTAGGCAGCTCTACTAAACTGTTAACACACCTTATTCTGCAACATTAACAAGATCATACTTGTTAATATGATCTGTAAATGCCACATTGATATTATCTGGAAAATGTTCAAGTTTAAAAGCACCTTAGATAGGCATATAAAAGTTTTTTAAAATTCTTATTTTTTTCATAAATGCTCAAATTTTATCACTACCAAAAATACTATCATTTGTTAGTTTAACAACAACTATGATATATGCAAGTCTGAGTTCCTGATTTTCTTTACATTTGTTCAACAAATTAGAGGTTTGTAGGAAGCTGGCCAGCTCAACTTAAAGTACAATAGAAAACATACGTTAGCTTGAGTCAGCCTCTGTGCTTTATTATGAACTCATAGATTTTTAGAATATTGAGGTACTTTGCTTTTTAATATATTTAATTTTAATTAATTAACTTTATGTCATATCTGGTTTCTCCTACTTCTCATCTCCACCTCCTCTCCCCCATCTACTTCTCTCTCTCTCTCTCTCTCTCTCTCTCTCTCTCTCTCTCTCTCTCTCTCTCTCTCTCTCTCTCTCTCTCTCTCTCTCTCTCTCTCTCTCTTAAAGGGGAGGCTGCCCATGGATATCAACCAGCCTTGGCATATCATTTTTCTGTCAGACTAGGTGCATTTTCTCCTATTGAGCCTAGAAGAGGCAGCCCTGTAGTGGGAAAGGACCCTAAAGTGAGGTAACATAGTCAAAGACAGCCCTTACACCTGCTGTTAGAAGTTCCACATGAAGACCAAACTAAGCAACTATTACATATGCTCAGAAGAACTAGGTCTATCCCACGCAGGTTAGTTGATTCTGTAGGTTTTCTTGTGGGGTCCTTGACCCATCTGACTCCTACAAGCCTTCCTCTACCTCTTCTGAAGGATTCTGGCAAGCTCTGCCTAATGTTTGGCTGTGGATCTCTGCACCTTTTTCCAGTAGTGAATGGGTGAAGCCTCGCTGATGATGGCTATGCTAGGCTTCTCTCTGAAAGTACATCAGAGTATCATTAACAGTCTCAGGGGTAGGCTCCCTCTCATGGCATGGGTCTCAAGCTGGACCAGTCATTGATTGACCACTTACTCAATTTCTGTTCCATTTTTACCTTTGCACATCTTACAAACAGGACAAAGTATTGTGGCTGGATTGTTTTCCCTGTCCCTCCACTAGAATTCTTGCTTTGTTCTAGGAGGTGGCAAGTTCAGGCTCCATATTCCCCTTTGCTAGGTTTCTGAACTAGGGTAACCTTCATAAATTCCTGGGAGTTTCCATGGTCCTAGGTTTCTAGCTCATCCCAGAGATGCACCCCCTCCAATTCAGTTGTCTCTCCCAATAGTCTCACCCTCCATCCTGACCCCACCCCATTCCTTCTGCTTCCATCCCTACCCGCAAACCTATCCATTCTCCTTCTCAGTCCACCCATGATGTCTATTCTATTTCCCCATCTCAATGAGATTAAGACTGAGAATCTTAATCTCAATCTTAATTGAGCCCTCCTTGTTACCTAGCTTTTTTGGGCCTGTGGATTGTAGCGTGCCTATCCTTTACTTTAAGGCTAATATCCACTTATAAATGAGTAAATGCCATGTTTTGCTTTCTGGGTCTTGGTTACCTCACTCAGGATGCTCATTTTTAGTTCCATCCATTTGGACACAAAATTCATGATGCCATTGTTTTTAATAGCTGAGTAATATTACATAGTGCAAATGTACCACATTTTCTTTATCCGTTTTTTGTTTGTTTGTTTGAGGGACATCTAAGTTACTTTGAATTTCCAGCTGGTATGAATAAAGCTGCTATGAATATAGTTGATTAATTGCCCTTGTGGAATGGTGGAGAATATTTTGAATATGTGCTCAGGAGTAGTATAGCTGGATCTTGAGGTAGATCTATTCCCAATTTTCTGAGGAAACTCTAAGTTGATTTCCAAAGTGACCGTACAAAATTTTAATCCCACCAGCAACAGAGGAGTATTCCCCTTGCTCTACATCTTCACCAGCATGAGCTGTCACTTGAGATTTTGATCTTTGGCATTTTGATTGGTATAATATGGAATAGAAAGTTTGGATTTTAACAAAATCAAAATTCTTTTCTGTTCACATCAAGAACCTTAAATGAAATGCGTTTCTTCTTGAACTTTTAATAAAAATGTTCTCTTACTGATATGATTTTCCTTGTTACATAAGATAAATGTATAATTACTTGTATGACAGTTAGAAAAATATTCAATTCTAATATCAACATGGAAAGGTCTTATTTAAATCAGGTATCTGCTGCCAGTGAGACCCATGTCACAACCCAGTTGCTACCTTGTCTTAAAATTTCCTCCGACTGTGAACCAGTTCAACACTTGCAAACTCAGTCTTAAAAAAGTTTCAGGGCATGGAAAAGGCAGGTAGAAATTATTAGACAGAACTTAACACATTTTGCTTTTAGTCCAATTCTCAACAGAATTTTCTATTCCCTCTGTGAGAAACATTCTAAAAAGAGTCCTTAAAGTGCACCTCTCATGGCAGTGTGGTCATCTGAACTTTCACCAAGACCACCCATTGAGCTCCTTAGAAAAAATAAGGATGATAACGTTTTAATTTACATATTCCCTGAGATATTCTTAGGCTGTATTTACTTGTGTACTGGACTGTTTTATCCGTTTCATAGGTAAGCTTGTTCTTAGTTTCAACCAATGAGGTGTGAGAGTTTATTGTGACTTCTCGAACTACCTCTTATGGGGATATATATTTCTTTCACACGAAAGTGTGTAGACTTAATGCCCAGCACTGCTTCAGTGTGCTTGAAATCATGATGATCAAAACACACAAAGGAAAAGCTGGAGACAGAGAGAGAGAGAGAGAGAGAGAGAGAGAGAGAGAGAGAGAGAGAGAGAGAGAATGAAAGTGATAAAGGGAGGAAGAAATAGGCAATCAGGCAGTGGGGATGGAGGAACATAAGGAAGATAGATCTTTTAAGATGTCTTTG
>NC_034596.1:56567018-56591867 GCF_900095145.1 Mus pahari
AAGGAAATATCTAATGAAAAAACATAGAACAGAAGTTATTTTACTGCTACGTTTTTTTTTTTTAAATTGAAAAGTCATCTTTTGTTTTCTACTAGGTCCATGGATTATCTAGGATCAGTTTATTGGTCACCCAAGCAGCAGCATGAATTGGTTCCATCTGATAGAATGGGCTTTAAAGTAAATCAGATTTTGTTTGTTTGTTTGTTTGTTTTTTCCTACAAGATTTGAGCCAAAAATGCTGTAACATATCTTGAGAACAGGGCACCATTACAGATAGAAGGGTTTGTGGCTGGGCTTGTGTTTACATTGTTCCTTTAGTAATATGCATCATACATTCTGATACCAGGGCACTAGTGGATGATGTTGAAGTCTCTATGTAGTTCCAAACTTGATTTTTCCATGTAGTGTGGGGTTATTGTCAGTAATAGGGCCTTGCCATCAGTTAGTGGAAATCAACCGAGAATGTTTGCAAGAGCCTGGGTTATTTGAAAGTTGTCATGGTGACCGGGCAATAACTCAATTAGATGCAATCTATTTCTGGCATTGAAACTTCATTTGGTGATGAGATAAGTCTAGTGTGTGGTTCTATTTCCCCATTATTTGGTTTAGATTGTTTTCATGTAAGAATATTATTTAGAAATTTCTGTATTAAGCTTCCATACAATCCATCTAATGGCCTATAATTTTAGATGTTACTCCCTATTTTCCCATTCTTCTTCCTTCCTGATCCAATTCCCATTTGACCATCTCTTCCCAATTTCCTGCCCTCCTCTGTCCATAGCTTTCTATATCATTTCCCATTTCTAGACAGATCTATCCCTCTCCTACCTACTCCCTTACTCCATAACTTACCCAGGGTTCTAAGTGTTGTAATTTGCTTGCCTTTAGCTTACCAGCTAAGATCTACATATTAGTTTTTTTCTTAGTCTAAGTTGCCACATTCGGAATAATTTTTTTTTTTTTTTTTAGTTCGACACCTTTACCTGTGAATTTCTGTAATTTATTCTTTCAAAGGCCAAGTAATATTCTATTGTGTAAATATTACACATTTTCATTATTTATTCATCTGCTGAGGGACATCTAGGTCATTTCTATTTTCTAGATATTATGAACAGAGCAGAAGCAACATGGTTGATCAAGTGTCTTTGTGGTAGGATGAAATATCCTCTTGGTGTATTTGTGTGTGTGTGTGTGTGTGTNTGTGTGTGTGTGTGTGTGTGTGTGTGTGTGTGTGTGTTCAAGAGGAATAAAGCTTGTTGTAGACTAATTTCCATCTTCACTGATTTTTATAGTACCTATGGGAGTTTGTAGTCCCATCAGCAATGTATGAATGTTTTCCCTACTCCATACTTCTCCTTTAGGAGTTGCAATTTTTTTCCATTGATCTTGGCTATTCTGACTGGAGTAAGATGAGCTCTGAGAATAGTTTGGATTTACATTTCTCTGGTGACTAGGGATGTTGAATATTTTTTAAGTGATTCTCTAGTGTTTGCCTTTTCTTTTTTGAGAATTAGCCCACTTTAGAATTTGGGTTATTTGTTTCTTGATCTCAAGGTTTTTAGTTATCTGTGTATTTTTGGATACTAGCCCTCTTTCAGATGTATAGTCAGTAAAACACTTTTCCAATCCTGTAGGCTATCATTTTGGCCTAATGATGTTGTCCTTTGATGTGCAGAAGATTTTTAGTTTCCCTAGGTCCCCTTTATTAATTGTTGTGTTCTTTGTACATGGGCTAATGTTATTGTGTTCAGACGTCTTTTCCTGTGCAAATGAGTTCAGGGCCCTTCTTATTCTATTAGATGGTCTTATTTTGAAGTCTTTAATCCATTTTCAGTTGAGTATTTTAAGGATGGTAAATACGAATCTATTTGCATTCTTCTACATGCATTCATCCTTTTTGACCAGCACCATTTGCTTAAGATGCTGTTATTGCTCCCCCTCACCCCCCGTGTGTATTTATGGCTTCTTTATCAATAATGAGGTATTCATAAATGTAGGTTTAATTTTTTAGCCTTCATTTCTAATACATTGGTCAAATGGCTGTTTCTGTACCAATACCATGCTGTTTTTATTGCCGTAGGACTTGCGTTTGTTACTGTTTCAGTGCTGTGAAGAGACAACATGACCAAGGCAACTCTTAAAAAAGGACAACAACATGACCAAGGCAACTCTTAAAAAGGACAACATTTAATTGAGCTGGCTTACAGTTTCAGTGTAGTCCATTATTGTCATGGCACAAATCGTGGCAGCATCAGGCAGATATGCTGCTCTAGAAGAAATTGAGAGTTCTATATCTTGACCTGAAGTCAGCCAGGAGGAGACTTCCTTCTACCAGCAGCCAGGAGGAGGCTATCTTCAAAACTGAGTAGAACTTGAACCTAGGACCTTTAAGCACATTCCCACAGTGAGATACTTTTTTCAACAAGGCCACACCTTCTCCAACAAGGTGGTATCTCATAAATGTGTCACTCTCCATAGGTCAAACATTTAAGCACATGATTCTAAGGGGGCCAAAACTATTCAAATCACCACAGAAATGTTGTATATAATTGAGATTTGGGATGGTGATACTTGCAGAATATCTTTGATAATTTAGCATTGTTTTTGCTGTTCTGGGTTTCTGTGCTTTATTTTTCTATTTTTTTATTAGATATTATCTTTATTTACATTTCAAATGTTATCCCCTTTCCTGGTTTCCCCTACGAAAACTCCCTATCCTTCTCCCCTTCTCCTGAACACCAACCCATCCACTCCTGAATCCTGGCCCTGGCATTCCTTTACACTGGGGCTTAAAGCCTTCACAGGACCAAGGGCCTCTCATCCCATTGATGACTGAATAGGCCACCCTCTGTTACATATGCAGAGGGAACCATGTGTCCCACCACGTGTACTCTTTGCTTGATTGTTTAATCCCTGGGAGCTCTGGGGGTACTGGTTAGTGCATATTGTTGTTCCTCTTATGGGGCTACAAACTCCTTCAGCTCATTGGGTACTTTCTCTAGCTCCTTTATTGGGGACCCTGTACTCAGTCCAATGGATAGCCGTGAGCATCCACTTCTTTATTTGTCAGGCATTGGTAGATTAAAAGAAGCTAAAAATAGTTGTTTCAAGACCTATAAAGAATTGTGTTGAAATGTTCATGGGCGTTGCATTTAAGCAACTATACAGATTTCAGTAAGATGGCTATTTTTACTATATTTATTCTACCAATCCCTGAGCATAGAAGCTCTTTTCATCTTGATATCTTCTTCAGTTTCTTTGTTCAGTGCCCTAAAATTATTATCATGCATGTCTCTCCCTTGCTTGGTTAGCGCTAACCCAAGACATTATATTTTTCTTTAACTTTTTAGTGGTTCTTTGTGAATTTCACAATATGCACACCAAGTCCATTCACATCTCCCTCTATCCTTGCAGTTTGTGTGTGTGTGTGTGTGTGCGTGTGTGTGTGTGTGTGTGTGTGTCAGAACAGAAGAAAGAAAAACAAATCTCAGTTTGGAAAGTGTAGTGTGTTACAATGTGTCCCACATTATCCCCTTTTGTCCACACTTCTTTGTTTGCAAATGTTTGTTGTAGTAATGCCAACCCTGGGACAACAAATCTCTACAGGACTTTAGGCACATCTTCTATTAGGCTATTTTTTTCTATTATGGTTTTCTAAAATCTAATTAACAGGTAGATTGATGTGTAAAGTATTTTGATTCTTATGTATAACCTAATGTATCTCTAATATATTTTGATTTTATACAAAGTATCCTTTTAGTTGGTGTATAAGTTGCAACGTACCAATTTCCTCACACAAAATTGAATAGTTAATATTTGATAATGTATCTGAAAAGGAAAGCAGGGGTCATGTGAGTTCTGTGTACTCTTGTGGAATTGCACCAACTACCCAGCAACCTGTCACCTCAGAGTGTTTATTTTGTAATGTACATGGGAAGGTGTTAGCTTGTCTTCATAGAAAGTCTCTGTAAGCCAGCAGTCTCAGGCTGTCAGTATCAGAGGATGAAGTTGCAGCTGATACTGTTTGTTCATACTAGTCAATCATTCAGAAACATTAGTAATTTTACACACATTTGACATTTGTACTTGGACCAGAGGACTATGCCATACCTCAGTGCCTCATCCCCATAAGGCATTGTGGATGGATTTCTGATACATTGTAGGCACTGGCTGTTGACATGGAAGTGCCCATGTCAACAATCCATGTTTACTCAAGACTTCATTGGCTCTTTTTACATCCACTCAGGGCTTTCTTGGCCTCCCACAATCAGTATGCTGGCAAGAAGGCTCAGGCTGTAAACAAACAGCGTGAAGTCTAATGTATTTGAGTTTGATCTCCAGGCCCGACATGGTGACAAAACTGATCTCCCTGACCTTCACACAGATGACATTGAACATGGATCTGCATAATGTGTATTTGCAATTAAAATAAATAAATGCAATTTCAAAGTAAACAAGAACTAACAGCTTCCATACGTTTATAACAACATATACATACCTGTGTATTATGAGACTTCTTAGGCCATTTGAGACTCTGACACTTTACAGTGCATTTCCCTATTGTTCTGGGTTTGGAAGGAAGACGGTGTAACAGGCCATAGTGATGAAAACAAATTGAGAGGTGTTGCTTTCATTTTCACATATTTTCACATTCATTTAAAATATGTAGTTTTAAATTAAATAATTAATTAAATTTAATCAAGTATTTAAATAACATCTAGATTTTTAAATAATTTTTTGAGTATTTTCTTAAATTAGTGTCTGAAGACAGTGCTTCATTTATCTCAATGAAATTGGGAAATTTTCCTAAGTATTAGTGTAATTAAGCATTGGTATAGTTGTATAAACGTTTTCAATTTAAATAATTTAAACATTTCAAGTTAATTCTATTTTGTCTGCGTGCTATCTCTGTATCATGTGCATGCCTGGTGCCCTTAGAGGCTGGATGCTATTAATAGTTATCATATGGGTGCTTTGAACTAAACTCAGGACCTCTAGAAGAAAACCCAGGGTTCTTAATCTCTGAACTATCTCTCCAGTGCTTAATTAATTCAAACATTTTCCTTCAAGCCCATTGAACTTAATTTTGAAGTTACTTTATTCTGAAAGGCCAGTCTTATTGCAGTGGCTCTTCAGCACTCAAAGAATATGCAAATAGTCTCAGTCAGTTATTGCTGGCTGGAGTAAAACACATATAATTTATAACATGCTAGGGAAACAAAATGTAAATGCCATTAGGTGAGGGCTGGTAATCTGCCTCTGCTTGTAAAGGGTTGTACCTCACAATTCTGAAAAAGTGAGTTTCATACTGGAACCCAATATAGAATGAGAGAAAGCCAACTCTCTCAGAGTCATTTTCCGAGACACACACACACACACACACATACACACACACACACACACACACACACACACAAACACGCACACGCACACACGTACATGCATTCACACATACACACATTTACATACATGCACACACACACAGACACATGTATAGTCATGTACCCACAAGCATATATGCACACACATGTGCACATACACATATACATAATAAAAATTAAGAATAATAGTAAAACAACCAAGAGTATGACATGATCAACATAAAATATTCTAGGTTATAAGAATAAAAATTTACATTTCTAAGCAGTTATAAAGCCATAGGGATATTTTACATGAAAACCGTGCAGACCTAGTAGCTGTGTCGAAGCTTCCTGCAGTGGTGAAAATGTTCTGTGTCTGTGCTATTTAGATACTTGTATGGAGAAGCTCAGGCTTATGTTTCAGTGAATTTGTCATTCATTTAAATTTAAACTGAAATAATATCTATTTTGTTGAGACCTTAATAGCTGTGGAGCCTGTTGTGCCTTAACAGCCTGCTGCAGTGTATAGTGCATGCATACCTTGCAGTTAATTTTAAAACATGCACTGTACCTACAGCTCAGATTTTATAATTTCTTAGGTTGTATGGAACTTAAAAGTGTGAGTAAATCTTATCAACCTTCTTTGGAAGCAATGCTTTAGAATCTCAACATGAGGAAAATTATTGCTTATTTTGTATATCTTTTGGGCACATTTGTTTCTTTAGAAGTGATTTTTAATTTTTTCTTTTAAAAACAGATTTTTGTCTGTGCCAAAGTGGTAATCCTGAAATTTAGTTTAGGGGCAAGCACAAACAACTCTAACAGTAACAACCACAAAACTCCAAATATCCAGCACTCTAACTTGCTTGAGTGAATCCCAGCAAGCCTGCCTTTGGCAGTCTGCTTGTATGTTCTGTAACAACAGCCTCAGATAAATGTAGTATGCTCACAGGCTCCAGGGGATCTCACAGCTAACAGCTATGTGAGCACAGGAAACACCTTGCTAGTTTCCACTTCAGGATGTGGGTGAAGAGCTTGCTGCTTCCCACAGGGAAGGGTGAGCCTCTGGGGACCATGGCAATCTGCCTGTGTGACATATAATTGTGTGTAACAGGGTTGACTGTTGTTCAACAGATACCAGCCATTAATTATCTGAAGTGATCTTAAGTACTTTGCATTGGATAATTAGTTTTCCCATAAGATGAGCTGAAATATTTGAAGACTCCTTTATCTAAATCATTTTAGAAATTGTAACATTCAGGTAAAAAGATTTTTTTTTAAGGATTATTTTTAACATTTAAACTGCTGTCCTGTTTTCCTGTATGGGCTGGAAGTTGTATGTAATAAGTATGCCACATACCATTCTGGCTTTTAGGATGGTAACTAAATCCTTCAACATTCATCTACATGTTAAACCATGTGTTTTCATTTAAATTACCCATGAAGCCCAGATATCTTAAATGAAGATATCTGTTCCTTCAATATCCTCCTGTAATCAAAATACATTTGTAAAACAACGATACAGATATTCTCGTAGGCGAAGTGTAAAGACTGCAGATGAATTTTCTGATTCTAGGAAAAGTACATTTGTATAGTTGTGGACTCATAGGTAAGAATAATTTAACTTCATTGTGCAGTCCTGGCCCAGCATCAATCTAAACATAATTTCTAGAAAACACATTTTTAGAAATCAGAACATTTCTCAGAGCCTATCTGATCATGATAGACATAGGTTCATCCTACGATAGTTTCCATGACAAATGGACCTAACCCAGATGGCACTGTAGGAGCAGGAACTGTGTGTTCAGATGCTGACTTCTGTTTGAGCTCTAGTTACATTCTGCACATGGGCATTGCCATGAATATTGAAGAGTCTGCTGTATCAATGTGGTGTAAAGAATGCTCCCCAATCATCTCCTATTGGTTAGTAAAAGGCAAAACAGCCAATGACTGGGAAGAGGACAGAAAAAGACTGAACTTCTGATCACAGCCAAGGCTCTGAGGGAGAAGAACAAGAAAAACAGTTTGCCAAGAGGCAGTTGAGAGTCAAGAAGAAGGACAAAGGAAGAGGAGGAGGAGGAGGAGGAGGAGGAGGAGGAGGTTGCCATCAGGTACAAGGAGGACTCTCCAAGGGAGTTCTCCAATGTGGGCAGACAGCTATGTCAGAGCAAGCCAAGGAGAGACTAAATGTAACTAAGTGACTGGGTATGTGACTGGGAATTAGATAGACAGCATAGAAGATTAGGACTATCTCTTAGTTATTGTTCTTAAAGCTTGTTGAATAAATCAACATGTCAAATTCTCATCTATTTGGGAGCTTAAGTGGAGAGAAACCGAAAGCAATTCCACTAAAATAAGGAATAAGAGAGCTTTGTCCACTCCGTATCTACTCAATAGAGTACTTGAAGTCTTAGCTAGAGCAATAAGATTAAATAGATACAAATTAAAAAGGAAGAAGTCAAACTATCTTTATTTGCAGATGATATGAAAGCATACATAAGTGACCCTAAAAGTTTTACCAGGAAACTCCTACAACTGATAAAAACTCAGTAAAGTAGCAAGTTAAAAAAATAAACCTTCAAAAAGCTGTAGTCTTTTTATATACAAACAAAAATGGTGTGAGAAGAAATCAGGAGAAGAATACCTGCAGCAGTTTACCTGGGAGACCTGCAGACTTGCGATGTTGAGAGAAGAGGGGCTGGCAAACAGAACTGCTATCTTGAAATATCTTGTTTTCTCCATCTATGGTGATTGATAGGTTTGCTGTGTATAGTAATCTAAGTTGGCATCTGTGCTTTTTAGAGATTTCAAGATATCTGTCTCGGCCGTTCTTGTTGTTAGTGTCTCTGTTGAGTAGTCAGGTGTAATTCTGATAGGTCTGCCTGTGTATGCTACCTGGCTCTTTTCCCTTGTTGCATTTAATATCCCTCCTTTTTTTTTTCCTGTAGATACTGTGTTTCGATTATAATGTGGCAGGAGTATTTTCTCTTCTGGTCCAGTCTAATTGGTGTTCTATAAGCTTTTTGTATGTTTAAGCTTTTTGTATGTTGGGAATGTTTTCTTCTATGATTTTGTTGAAAATTTTTTTGGGTCTTGAAGCTGGTCTTCACCTTCTTCCATTCCTATTATTCTTAGGTTAGGTCTCTTCATGGTATCCCAAATTTCCTGTATGTTTTGTCAGGAATTTTTTAGATTTAACATTTTCTTTGACTGATGAGTTAACTTCTTCTAATGTATTATCTATGCCTTAGATTCTCTCTTCCATCTCTTATACTCTGTTGGTGATGCTTACATCTGTTGTTCCTGTTCACTTCCCTAAGTTTTCTATCTCCAGGATTCACTCAATTTGTGTTTTCTTTATTGTTTCTATTTCCTATTTCAGATCTTACGAAGTTTAATTTATTTCATTCACCCGTTTAAATGTATTTTCATGTTTATCTTTAAGCAATTTATTTGTTACCCCTTTTAAATACTTCTGTTTGATTGTATTTTTCTGTAATTCTTTAAGGCATGTACTCACTTCCCATTTAAAGAACTCTATCATCCTTATAAGACTGGATTTAAAGTCATTTTCTTGTGATTTCATTTTGTTAGGGTATCCAGGATTGCTGTAAGTAGGATTTCTGTGCTCTGAAGGTGATCTACTGCCCTGGTTTTTGTTGATTGTGTTCTTTCGAGGGCCTTTAGCTGTCTGGATGTCTTTGGTTCCTCTTGTAGTAGGTATTGGGAGGGAAGTTAACCCTGATGGTATTCGAGTGGCAGTCATCTGATGGGTGTCCTTGGACTTTATAATTCTGGATCTGCAGTCCTCTGTGGACCAGGATCCCAAGGTCTGTATAGTTCTGGAACCACAGGTCCTATGAAGGTGGAAAATGAGGTGGGAGTTCAATGACTAGCAGGCTCCTCAGTGCAACTTGGTGTGCTCAGAAGACTCAGCAAGCATGCAATGTGGGTGGGGCAAGGGAAGATAACCTGTGTGGCTCAGGATCCATCTGATGAAGCTCCACAAAGAGGTGGGAGGAGAATGGAGGTCTCCCTGGGATAGCAACCTGCTCAGGGCAGCCTGGCTTGCTCCAGGGGCCAAGAAATTACTACAAGCTTCAGTATGAAGATGGTAATAAAAGCCATAAACACACTGCAATTCACATCATTTGATATGATAGGCATCATAATAGCAGGAGGTGATGATCACTCTAGGCCAAGAAAACTACTGCACTGATGTTCACAAAATAAATATGCAATTTTTATGTTTGTTTTGGAAACTAGCTAAATTCTTTTGTGAGCTCTGTGCATTAATCTATATGCTTCAACTTGTTACTCCTGAGAGTATAATACTCAGGTGTAAAGGAGATGCAAGAAAAGTGTTTACAGTTTATAGCAATAGTATTCATAAGGACAGGAAATTGACAGCAGGATTTACAGAATGATATTCCCTTTAGCAGCAGTTAAAACTCAAGGAGCAAACACCTGTAATTATTTGAAAACATTTTTAAAAAGAAGAGATTGAGTGAATATTATTCTGAAGATGTCACAGTATTCACTATAAATAAATTTCATAAAACGACTGAAAGATTTGTCTTTAGTGATTGATATCTGGTAAAAATAGACTGGGAAATTATTTCTATATTTTAAAATGGGTGTGTTTGAGATGCATGCAAACATATAAGATAGGATCATTATTGATTAATATAGTCCTTTAGACAGAATTTGAAGTTACTGATTTGTGTTTTAGCAATCAGTGTCATGGACTGAAATTTTATATATGGTCAGTATTGCATTAAAATCAATGTAAATTGTTTTAATATTGTGATAGTTTATATTGATTGTTAACATGGTAGGGTCTAGAATCCTCTGGTCATGTTTGTGAGATTTTGTTTAGATTAGTTTAATTGAACTGGAAAGACCTACTTCAAGTGTAGGCATCACCTCTTCATGAGCCAGGATCCTGAACTGAATAAACAGAAAGTGTGTTGAGTACCTGAATTCATTCTGCCATGGAGAACTGTGTGCTACAACTGTGACCCAAAAATAAACCTTTCCTTCTTAAATTGGATTTGCCAAATACTTTGTCACAGTAACAAGTCAAAGAACTGTAAGGGGTATACAGAAAGCTATTCTACAGTTGACTGGAGTGCTTATTATTTTTATATCAAACTTGTTAAAATATTTCTTCTAAATTACTACTAATATTTTTTCTAATTTTTACTAATGTAAATGAATGGTTTCTATGGAAAGATGATCTTTAACTTATTTTGATCATTTTCAGATCAAAATAAAATTAAATGGAAATGGTGAGATTGTTACATATAAATTTATAGACTATATTATTCAGGATTTTTGTTTTTAAAAGATTAATGTAAGTAAGATTTCCTGAGTACATTGTTTTAATATAACTAAAAATGTCATTATAATGAGCTTAAACACAGTGAAATTTTAGGTTTTTACAAACAGATTGAAACATCAGGCCATATCCAGCAATTGTAAATTGTCTCCATATTTATTCCTTGTTGTTCTGTGTTATCATTTGAATTTGAGCTAGTTAAATAGTTTTGAGAAGAATATTGCATGATTCCTTTAGGCTAAATGAAGCAGATTAGTTACATCCCAGGGGAGTGTTTGGAAAGCAATACTGCTTAGTGTTGCCTAGTGTTTGCTTATCTGCTGTTTTTACTTTTATATGTACTGAAAGTACATTCCACACCAGGGCTTTCTAAAAAATAAAATCATGCCTCCAGCAAAGGTACATTGTGTGTACTTTAGCACTTAGCAAAATTTTGCACCTATAAAATCCAATGTCTGTGTTCAGCTGCTAAAAACCCTTAGAACCAGGAGAGTAGAGAATACATGAGTTAAGAGAGATGAGCCCAAGCTTTCATTGAAATTAAACTTCTCCTTTAATTTTCACATATTAATGCTTATTTATTAATATCTCAAATTTTAATAAGACTAGCATGTTTTAACCTTTTTTTGTATATTAAGTTTCTACATGTAGATATTTGCACCCAGCCAATGGACAGACGCTTCTGACCCCTGTAGTTGAAATAGGGAAAAGCTGGAAGAAGCTGAGGAGGAGGGTGATCCTGTAGGAGGACCAGCAGTCTCAATTAACCTGGACCCCCAAGATCATTCAAACACTGGACCATCAACCAGGCAGCATACAGCAATAGATATGAGGCCCCTAACACATATACAGTAGAGGACTACAGGGTCTGGGTTCAGTCAGAGAAGAAGCACCTAACCCTTAAGATATTGGAGGCCCCAGGGAGTTTAGAGGTCTGGTGGGGTGGGGATGGGGGTGGGGTCATTCTCATGGAGACAGGGTGTGGGCAGGAGGTTTGGGATGTGGAAGAGTCAGAGAGTGGACTGGAAGGTGAATAAAATCTGGAGGGTAAAAAAAAAAAAGAAAAAGAAATAAATAATTTACATGTACATCACATGACTAGTTATCTTACTGCTATAATACTGCTATATTAAAAGTACAATTAAATCAGTTATTCCAAATTTTCAGTTCTATAGTTTTATTTTAGACCTCAAAAACTCCATGCTTAATTATAATTAAAATGTCAATCCAAATACCTTATCCATATGAACTAGTTTATTTGATTCAATGCACTCAATAAAGATTTTTTCCCAAATATCTCAACTTTCAGATAGTGTCTATATGTGACCAGACAGTTTCCATGATAAATATTGTTCTCACATTGATGACCATGTTAGATAATCATAATTTTCCATATTTTACCATTGAAAACTATGTCAAAGCAATAGAGAAATTTATCTATGGTTTTAGGTAAAATAAATAGAAAAATAAGATTTAAATGACAGTAGTCTCACTAGGGAAGAATACAGAGAGGCCCAGAGTAAAATAATTTGACTATTAGCCAGTTTTGTGGCATTTTTATCCAAGATATTTACTTGACTTTCAATTTCACAATTATTTGACAAGAGTTGGAGTAAAATGACTGTCAGGTTTCTAGCTTGCTGAATTTTCCAAAATGATATAAGACCTTGCCCTTCATTTGTAGATAAAGCAAAGAATACAGCAATGGCTGCCATCTGGTATTAGATTTCTGGAGCTGTGTAACAAAAAAAAAAGGGGGGGAGTCTAAACAATAGAAATTGCTTTTCTCTTTGTTCTGCAGGCTAACAGTTCAAGATCAAGGTGTTAGCTGTGTTGGTTTCATTTGAATGCCTCTTTCCTTAGAGTTGGGGTCCAGGAGTTGTCCCACAAACCAAACAAACACCAATCTCAGTCAAAACCAGGGATGGTTTATTGAATGTGCACCCCAAGACTGATTGTCCATGGCTACAGCTCAATACTGGGTGTTTAACAATTCTCAGGGTCAGCTTATAAAGGGTAAAACCAAAAAACCCACAATGAGCTCAAATGCAGGGTTGAAAGTTTTGCTTTGTGGTCAACCCTGACTCAATCCATTTTAGACATAACAGTTCATATTGACCTTTAACTTGATGGGTTTAATGTGAAGCTTATAGTCATGGAATTTCTTAAGACTAGCCTCAAAACATAAGTATGTGGTCAGGATGATCCTGTTCCTAGTGAAGTTAGTTTTCTACATCAATGACTGGCAGGCACATTACAGCAACAATAGAAATAGCTAGTGGGCATGCAATGAATTGCTCCAGCTATGCTGAGGGGTCAGGCCTTAGCACTTAGCTTATATATTTTTTGTTCTGTGTATTTTTTTTTCTTTTTTCTCTTTTCTTGTTTTTTACTTGATATTTTCTTTATTTACACTTCAAATATTATTCCCTTTCCTAGTTTCCCCCCCAACCCCCCCTATCCCCTCCCCCTCCCCCTGCTCACCAACCCACTGACTCCTGCTTCCTGGCCCTGGCATTCCCCTATACTGGGGCATAGAATCTTCACAGGACCAAGGCCCTCTCCTCCCATTAATGACCAACTAGGCCATCCTCTGAGTTCTGTGTATTATGAGACCCAGAGCATGTACAATCACTTCTTAAGATTCATCATATTTTATTAAGGAAGGTTATAATAAAGTTCCTTTAACCATGTTTACCTCTTTGAAATGTTTCCTCAAAATATAACTGCATCATGAAGGAAGAACATTATTATGGGGTGATTTGGTCTCTTTCCTCTACATTAATGCAAAATCTTGTGCTGGCCTTTGGATGTTTTCATGTGCCTTAGCATTTGACAACTGGGGGCAGAAGACAAGCAGAAGATCAGTAGATAAGATATTTATGGTTAAAAGTTCCTTGTATCCCCAAAGTGCTGGGACCTTATGCTGGTTGGTTTTAATTGTCAACTTGATACAACCTAAAATGACCATGGAGAATCTCAATAAGAGATTGTCTAGATCAAGTGGACATGTCTTTGAATGACAATCTTGATTGCCTTCATTGAAGTAGGGAAAACCAGCACACAAATGGACAGTACTATTCCCCGATTTGAGACATTGGCTTGCACAGAAGTATAGAAAGTTAGCTAAGCAAAAGGAAGGTGTGTGTTCCTTTTTCTCTCTGCTTTTGACTGTATATATGACACAACCACCTATCTGAAGCTCCTACTACTGTGGTTGGTCAGCAGTGATGGAAAGTAACCTGGAATTGGAAGCTAAAATAGTTTTTCTCCTAAGTTTCTAGTTGTCATTTTTTTTTTAAACAAGAGAAATGAAAGTAGAAGAGACATTTGTATAGGTATAGGGTTGTAATTGTAACTTTTATTCTTCCCAGGTAATTATTCTCTCAGACTGCTATCCTAAGCCTTATCTTGGAAGCTTTTAGCCTCCATACAATCTTATCAAAGTCTGGAATGTGTTCAGCCTCTGAGACTTACTGTTGAATAATAAGCTCACCCTTTCCTGTTCTGTCTGTACTCTGGCTAACTGATTCAACTCAGCTGTTCTGGAGCAGACTCAATTCAAAGCTGTTTGATTCAATCTGGCTTCTCTCAGCTTTTCCTTAATTGCTATGCTTTGCCTCACACTAACTTTGGCAATATGTTCTAATCTTCTGGCTCCTTCTCATTCTGTCTTGTTCTGTCTTCACCTGTATCTAGCTTGTTCTCTCTCTCTCTCTCTGCAACCTGTCTCTGTACAATTGTCCCAGTAAAACTGTCTTCTTTCCTCCCCCCTCTGTGTCTCTCTCTGTCTCTCTTTCTCTCTGTGCCTCTCTCCCTCCTTCTCTCTCTTTCTCTCTCTGAACTCTGCTCTTAAGTAACTTCCCTTTCCTTTATCTCCTCATTAGAGTTGGGTATGTCCTATACTGTCAAATCTTTCTCTGATTTGTCCTTTTGTCTGCCATTCAATTAGATATCACTTTCAAACATGGGTTTCTCCTATAAACTAACTTTTCTCTCATTGTTTGGTATTAAATGTGTTTACTATGGATGTGTTTGTATTCCAGCCAGAGGGATTAAAGATGTGTGGTAAGGGCACACCACAACTAAAAACAAGTGTTTTCAGTAAATAACACAATCTCAGGGTTCACAGTGTGATCAAATATCCTGCAACATAGGGTACTGGAGCAGTAAAATCTGCAAGTATCATGTTCTCCAGTATGTTAGGAATTCAGAATTTCTCAGCTCTTGACAGCATCTCATGTTACATTCAGGCTCAAAGTGCTGGGTTCATGCATTTACTCAGTAAAACATTGAACTCAACACCACAAAAGATTCTGAATTTTGCTTTCTTCACCAATGAGATACCATGTAAAAAAGAATTAGGATAAACTCAGAAGCTTCTGCATAACAGTTGGAACTAACCAATAATGAAAACAATCTAGAGATATCATGGGTGCATTTACAAAACACACATCTGATTTAGGTTTAATATTCAAATTAATTTTAAAAATCGTTTAACAAAATGGAGATAAAACCAGCAGATGCTAAATGAGACAAAAGACAGGAATAGTCATTTTTTATAAGACGTACAATAGCCCAAATGCTTGTAAAAGATGCCCCATTCTACTTCCTGTTGCAATTTACTTATTTACTCTCAGCTTTAAAAGAAAGGTTTCAGTGCGATCTAGATCCCATTACTGGGATAGGCTGTTTTAAGATCTGTTTATTGCTCCTGTCCACTGTAAACTGTACAAGAGAGCAAGTTCTCCTTATTTACTCTATTTAAATGATATGTAGCTGGGGATTCATGATCAGCTCCCAGTTTTTACTATGTACCTTTCATTCTATTATCAATGACAACTGAATTTTTATTCATCATTTCTACAGTATTCCACTCAGTTCCTCTCATATTCATAACATCCTTTTCTTTAATATTTGTGATAATATGCCCATATTTACGTGGGTTCAGAAGGACTGCAACAGTTACTTTTGTCAAGCACAAGTTCTATCCCAGCTGGGGTCATGTGACTACAGAAAATGACAGGCATGGAGTATAGTCTAGGGGTAATGTTCTCCTTGGAGAAACAAAGTAAGATGGAGAGGACGTGTAAAAGTAAGAGTGCTGCCCAAGCTCTGTTTGCAATGCTGTTATGAGAAGATAGCTAAAAAATATATAAAGATCAGGGAAACTGCTCATTCCTGAAATGAACTCAGAGTCCTGTCTTTCTCTCCCTTTATCCTCCACCCCAGCACCCTGCACTGCTCAGGACTGGGCTGGCTTCGGCACATACACACATTTATCCTGCTGAGACCATTTAGTGTTATTCATGTATGTGTATTTATGACTGACCCTTGGGAGTCCACCCCTGGAGAAGTCTGTTTCTCCCTCTATCAGTAGCCACTAATTGCCAGTAATTCTTCATCTAGAAGTGGAGCCCTCTAAGATTTATCTCATCCTCGCTAGTAGGTCAGCCTGTGTTTCAAAATTCAAGTCTTATTGAGGTAACTTCAGTTTTGAGTTTTCATGAGTACAGATTTCTAGTCATATACAGCAGACTCAGAGCCGACATTCCTGGTTCTCTGACTCTCATATACTTTCTGTCTCTACTTCCCTGAATGCTTTGAGCCTTAAGTGTATGGAATCATTGTAGATGTATCAGTTGGGGTTGGACAACTCATGGTCACTTGTCTTCTGTATTTTGACTAGATAAAATTCTACCTAGGCTATTTATATGATATTTTGAATTATAAATCTATGGTTATGGTCATCTAGGTATGAAGAATCTACTGTGATTAAGAAAAGACCAGAGCTTCTAAAGTGAAACTTTTACATTGTTGGGACCTTCAATGCTGGTTAGCTGTAACTGAGAACTTGGTGTTGATTGAGAAAGACCAGCATCACTGAGGCAAACATCTTCTGGGAATATTTTCTCAGGGTCAGCACAAAGCAGCTTTGGACTAGAGGAAGACCAAGGCTGACAGACTAATTTGGTAATGTGTAAGAATCTACCAGATGGTATTGATTTTGAAGGCACAAAAGAAAACAGAGATCATTTTGGACTTGTGACTGTGAATAGCCTGAGAGGAAATTTCCAAAGGTACAACCTCAGTTGTAATTAAATCTCACAGGATTGAAGAGGTCATGTGAAGTAATTAGTACTTGAGATCATATGGAGCTTTTAGGATATCTGAAGAGAGCCTTCAGGAGGCTGTGGTTGAAGGTGCATCATAGTTAAAGTCAAGACCCCACTGTTTTAGATATGTTAGTAACATGGCATGACAACCAAAGACAGCAGAAACTATGGTGTGTAGCCAGCTAGACCTATGAGACAAGTATGGTATGTTGCAGAGGGTAGAGCAAAAGCAGTGGCCCAGGTCCTTGGTATCATGCAAGGACCACAAATTCCAAGCATGTTCCTTTTTATATTGTTGAAGTCTGGTGTTAATTTGATTTTGATTTTAACTGTGTGCTGGTTCTTCTTTTTTAGAGAAAGTATCTAACTTGCTTTTTGACTTTATAGGAATCTAGCTTTTTGAGAATTTGGAGTTTTAGAGACTTTGGAGTTTTGTAGAGACTGGATTTGAGAGAATTTAGATATTATGAAGAGGCTTGAAATTTAAAAGAGGAATGTGAAAGCATTTTAAAGATGGTGGGACTTGTAAATTTTATGTGTTTTATATTGATATAGCAATAGTAAGGTATTGGAACCGAACACGATAGAAAATATAATGAAATAACTATGTATGTCAAGGTTACCAAGGGTCAATTATCCTGATTTTTTTTTCAGAGAAGAGGAAACTACAATTGAAAGAGTCCATTCTTAAGATTGGTCTGTAGGTAACTTTGAGGTATTTTCTTAATTAGTGATTAATTTGGGAAGGCCTAGGCCATTGTGAGTGGTTTTATTCCCAGGAAACTGACTCTGAGCTGTATAAGAAAGCAGAATGATCAAGCCTTTGGGGGCATTATTCCTGTAAGCAATGTTACTTCATAGTCCATTCTTCAGGTTGTCCATGGTCGCTGTTTCAGTTCCCGCCTCCACATTCTTTCCTTGAGTTCCTTTCTTGTCTTCCCTCAGTGGTGGAGTCAAAAGTTTTAAGATAAAATGAAATCATTCCTTCCCAAGCTCCTTTTAGTCATTGTGTTTTATCAGAGAAATAGAAAAGTGACTAAGATACTGGTTATCATGAGGTAATCCTACTACCCCAGCACCCACAAATACACTCCTAACACATTTTGAGTCAGTGCAATGAGGCCAGAAATAGGGACTGAAACTTTCTGAAATCACATCCCAAAATAAACATGTTCCTCTTTAGTTGCTTATGCCAAGAATTTTGCCACAATAATGGAAAGCTGACTAACTACAAAGATAAGCAAAGAAAGTTGACTGTGAAATGGTGACAGAATCTAGAGAAACACACAAACACACACACACATATATACATATACACAAACATACACACACACACATGTATATATACATATACACAAACACACACACACACACACATATATATATATATATATACACAAACATACACACATACATACACACACATATGTATATATACATATACACAAAAATACACACATACATACACACACATATGTATATATACATATACACAAACATGAACACACACACACATACACACACACACACACATATATATATATTAAAACAAACCCAAGATTTTAGTATTTCCTTCCTTTGTTTCACAATCTTTGCGTTTACTGAAGAGTTTCACAGGGGGCCTTAGACCTACATAGCTATATTCTTGCTTATACACTTTCCAAGAACAGCTATAGCATGGAATGGGATGCAATCTTCTAAGCTGAGGCCTGGGCTCTCTTCCAGGTCTTCCATGAAAGCAGTATGTCCTTTGACACTTTAGCCCAATGAGACATAAAACCCTTGGTGGCCTGATTGCCTTAGTCTCTAGGCTGCAAGGCAAATGGAGCATGCACAGATGAGTGGCCATCTGCCCTGGGAAGTTTTCCTGAGCCTTGGGACTGACTCACAACAAAACCCAGGCTTGCCTTGGTCCTTGCTGTCAATCTGTAAATAATAAGTTCATAATCATTACACAACAAGCCTACTGTACAGTAGTTTTATGACTGCTTCTATATTTATATTCACAAAGGAGATAATTATGAAATCAGAGTCAGTCCTTTGTTACTCAAAAATTTGCAAGTGCAGGGACTATGAAAAATGTATTTATTTTAGGTGTCTATTCTTTTTATGGAGAAGGTTAAGAATAATATTAATTTAGCAAATATTCAGTCTTTAAGGCATCTGTTAATGAAATAACTCCTTTAAGTTACTATACTACACATTTTTTCATACAAGTTTTAAATTTGTGTCACAGAAAAATCTTTTTAGTTTTAGTTTTATATTAAAAGGATGCAAACAAATGAACTCTGTTCATCTTATTTTATACATTTGTTAAATTTCCCTCTGGGAAAATTTTTCAGTGGAAATTAAGAAGTGAGATGGAAAGCATTGAGGAGCCAAAGCAAAACCTCCTACAAAGAAAGAGCCTAATATGTGCCTTTCAGTTCTTTTCTAAAAAACACATCCCACCAGGTGAACTACAGCAGAATTGCAAAACAGAGAAATGAGATATCTCTCCGAGATCAGATGACAGCTATTAATTCAGATTGTAACTGGATTGCAATGATTCCAAGCTAAATTTCCACAGTGCTCATAATTTACTTCCTTGTCTTTCATTTTGAAGCACTTTGTCCCCTCAGATTAGGAGGTACAGTCTAATCTCATATGCCCTCATGAAATACTAAATAAACCAACTTGTCATAGATTTTCTGCACTTTAAGACATGTGTAATGTAAATGTCACATTTATTTCCTCTGATATAAGGATGAGATGAGAGCTTTACTCAAGCTTGACCACTACATTGAGTCTATGGAGTCTACTGGAGTCTCATCTGGGCTGAGCTCAGAGACTGTCTATCTCTGTGCTAACTGTCTCTAGGCTTCCAGCCTCTGTCTGCTAACATAAGCCTAGAATCTTCCAGTCTCTGAGACTTAGTGCTAATATACTCACTTTTTCTAGTTCTTTCTGAACTCTGGCTAGCTGGTTTAGCTCAGCTGTTTCTGGCTCAAACTCCTCTCTAAGATGGCTGACTCAAACTGAGTTCTCTAGGGTTCTCAGTGAATTGCCCTGATTGCCCTCAAACTAACTCTGGCAATTTCTTCTAATATTCTGCGTCTTTCTTCTTTTCTGGCTCATTATGTTCTCACCTGTGTCTAGCTTGTTCTCTCCGCAAACTCTCTCTGTAAAACTATCCTGGTAAAAAAACTGCCTCTGAACTGAATTCAACCAAAGTCAACCGACAGCACTGACTCTGAGCTGCTCTTAAGCAGCCTCTCTTTCCTGTCTGTTCTCCTGAGAGTTGAGAATGTTCTCTCACTGATTCACTACTCAGTCAAATCTTCTGATTTGTTTCTTTGAATACCTCTCAATTAGACATTATCATTTGGGATTAAAGGTGTGTGTATTCCAGCCAGAGAGATTAAAGATCTGTGGTGTGTCTGAATTGTAGCTCGTTCACATAGACCTTGATGGTCATTGGATGTGGTCCTGTGCCAGAACAGCCATGTCAGTGAATGAAAATTACTCTACTAGTTAAATGTTGGATAACAGAGGGAGGGATGTCAGTGAATGCATACATCCTGGGTCGGAGCAGGGTGGTGGCAAGAGGGTGATAGTACAAAGTATATACTCTTTATACACTTTGTATATAAAGTATACAAAGAATGTATACAAAGAATGTATACTTTATATACAAAGTACATAAAGTATATGATAGTATATCTCTTATGGAGAAAATGAAATTATTAATCTTTTTTCACTATTTATACTTTATTATCCTTTATGCATGATGTATTTATGAAGAATTTGTACTGTAGATTTCTGTGTCAAGTATTGGGGATTGAATACAGAGCCTTGCATATGCAGGCAAATACTTTACCGCTATACAATATCCACTGTTATCCTTTTACTTTTTAGTTTGAACCATGTAGAAGAATCACTTATGTACTGTCAATAAAAAGCCTTTAATTGACAGGTGATGCTACCGCACAGTACATACAATACATGCCTCTTAGCTAAGGAGGAAAATAGAAAGTGGGACATCCACCAGACAGAGCTATTCTGGGAAGAGTCAAGAGCACTAGATACAGCCCGGACTCTCAGGAAATCTGATGCATGCCACTGAGGAGAAAACAACCATGTGGCAGACATAGACAGAAATAAATGGGTTACAGAAGTTACAAGCTAGTTGGGGAATGAGCCAAAATTTATGGTCTAGGGATTTATTAATAAATAATTAAGTCTCAAAAGTTATTATTCTGGGAAGAAAGAGACTGGGTAGAAAGGCGCCTGGTTACAGAACAAGGATCTAACTAAGCTGATGTAATGATCTTGAGTTCACTCTGTAGTCCAAGCAGGAGCTTCCTACCGTAGTCTCCTGGGAATGTGGGATGAGAGGTGTGTACCATGGGTCCTATGTGTATTTCATTTTGAACATAAATGCCAGAAGTCTACTAATTTAAACTGAATCTTTATATCCACAGAGTCATTTATAAGAGGCATTCAGTAAACCAAAGGACCAGTGACATACAAAAGGTGTTTTATAGCATAGCAATATAAAAATGGAGTATTGTCTTAGAGACAGTCTCACTGTGTTGCTCAAGCTGACCTTGAGCTTGTGATCATATCACCTCAAAGTCAAGTGTTGGGATTGTAGGTTCACTTCACCACATGTGACATTAGAGAATTCTGTTTCTTAGCATCACTCTCAAGACATAATTAACTATGTTTTCAAATTGTCTAATATTTTATTTTATACTTTATTCTTTTGAGATCTCACTCTGTATTTGAGGCTTGCCTGGACCTCCCTACGTGGATTTGGATGGCCTCAAACTATCTTCCTAGTGCTAGGATTAAAGATGTGCACCACCACACTCAGCAATACTCTAATTTTAAACATCTAATCATCTTTAAGTGATTAGTTTAGAGAAACTCTGTGGACTTGGGCACTCATTCCTACTGTACTCCACCAATCACAGATGCCCATGCTTCTCCTGTGTTTCTTCCCAGGATGTCTGCTTTCAGCTTCTGTGTAATTGGAGTCATGACTGGCATATCTCACTTAAGATGATGCTTTTGAAAACCTTCAAGGCTAAATCTGGTCTCAGTATTCCACTGTTCTACACTACTCCATGATGGAGAAAAGTCACAACTCCTCCCCTTCCCACACTTCAATGTTGAACATAATATTCCATTTTGGACACATTATTTTACCCAATATGATTAAACAATGAGACTTTGATGAAATTGAACATGTAATGTTTTACCGCTAGAATTCTAATGTGTTACTTAATAAATATTGTTTATGTCAAGCTCAGGAATATTTACTCCTAACTTTTTCTAAGAGCTTTATTGTTTTAGCTCTTTAGGTCTGTGACCACTTTGGCTATTGTAGGTATAATGTGAGGAACAGATTCAGTGTCATTCTTCTCAATGGCAGGTACTCCTCCACCTATAATAAAGAGTGGCTTGCATCTTGACATGCTTCAATGTTACTGTTTTTTCTAAGAAAGCTTCCTTACTGCTGGCGTGAAGACATGATGTACAGCTCATAAACTATTTTATTTTGGTAACGGAGTATCTTATTCAGTTATTATATGAAATGGATTTTATTCTTTCCACGGGAATGTAACACCTTACATTATTTCAGATAATTTTACGTTCTGGGGTTAGAGTATCTAAAATATTTTCTAGTATATAAGTAGTTTGCAGAAGCATTGAAACTCACTTTACCTTGGCCAATCAGAAAGGTGTGCAGTGTGCTATGTTCCTTCTCTCATTAACGCAGAAGGCTATGTAAAATAAGTCATTTTATTAAGCATAGTTATTATTAACTATGCTAAGGTGTTTTTGCAGAACATTTCTGTACATGACTATCTTTAGCTGTTATTGAGTCTCTTCTCTCTACCCCAAATAAACTCTAGTCTTCACTCTTCTGCTTTCAAGTCACTATTTTCAATTTCCACATATGAATGAACATGTTTACTTGTGGGTGTAGCTTATTTTGCTTAACCACCCCCATCCATTTTTCTGCAAACGAAAGGATTTTATTCATTATGTCTTTTGTACACTACTGCACATGCCAGAATGATTCTGCTGAAGGGACCATGATACAGCGGCCTCTTGTGAGACTATGCCAGTGCCTGACAAACACAGAAGTGGATGCTCACAGTCAGCTATTGGATGGAACACANGGCCCCCAATGGAGGAGCTAGAGAAAGTACCCAAGGAGCCAAAGGGGTCTGCAACCTTATAGGTGGAACAACAACATGAACTAACCAGTACCCCCAGAGCTCCTGTCTCTAGCTGAAAATGTAGCAGAAGATGGCGTATTCAGCCATCATTGGGAAGAGAGGCCCCTTGGTCTTGCAAACTTTATATGTCCCATAGAGGGGAAGGCCAGGGCCAAGTAGTGGGAGTGGGTGGGTAGGGGAGTAGGGTGGGGGGAGGATATAGGGGTCATTCGGGATAGCATTTGAAATGTAAATGAAGAAAATATCTAATAAAATAATTAAAAGGAAAAACATTGCATTTTCTTTATCCATTCAGTTGTTTATAAACATTTGGGCTGATTCGCACATAATGGATCATGTGAGTAGAACAGCACTAAACATGGGCATTTAGTATCTGAAAAGAAAAAGTTGCCCATAGTGGGGAAAAAAATCAAGGTTTCTTCTTGTGGAAGAGTAGACACTGTAATTATGTAGCTCTTTTACAGGAGTACAATCTTTAAAAACTTCTGTTTAGAATTATTTAAGTCCAGGGCCCATGCTGGGAACTTAAGCACCATGTATAACATATTCAAGGCTATTTATACGATGAGCAGGGGACACTTTCCACATAAGGCTACCTTTTAAAAGATGTTTAGTTTTCTTGTTACGAATGTAGATTACTTTCTGTTAGAAAATCTCTGTGTATATGTTTGTATGTGTATATGGCATGGGAGTGACAAGATTTTGGGAGGAGTTTTAAAAGAAACTCTAGTTGGGGATTTTACATTTTCATTATTACCTTTGGTCTTTCTTCACAGAATATTTTAATGTAGTCACAGGAATATTGTGTGCACTGCCTTTTTAAACATAAATGTCAAAGTTCTACTTTATATTATGGAAAATTCTGAAACTTTATAAATAAGGGATTAAAATTCCTTATTATTGCTCTAGAGTATGTAGACAGAGCCAGGTTTTCATGGAAGAGCATCTTTCATTGAGAGAACAGTCAACTGTGTAGAGCAAATGGAAGTGGAAGGGAGGATATGGCAACTGTACCAGCTATCACACACATCTTAATAACAATTAATTCCTGCTATTCTCCTACTCCTTCTATAAATGTCAAGCAATTTACTTCAATCAAATTTCTCTGTTTCAAATGTCATAGTTTCCAAAACAAATTGTTCTCAGTGAGAGAAAGAGAGAGAAAGAGAGAGAGAGAGAGAGAGATCATAAAGAGCTAACTCTACATAAGCATATTCAGTAATCTTATTTTCTATCTTATAGCTTCTTCAATGACTGATAATGAATAACTTTGAGCATTAAGTTCATTTTTTTTTTTTAATACCAGAGGCCATCTAAGGCTTTCCAGCATCCCAACATTTCCTTCCTCCAAATTTACCTTCATGAAATTGTTTTTGGTTCCTCTCTTGTCCATCTTCTTAGGAAACTGTAATTACCTGTAATAAGCACACTTGTTTTTCCCTCCAGTACTCTCTGATCTCCAGGACAGCAGGATTTTATATTTTGTCACTGTATTTGCACTCATCAGCTCTTGGAAGATAATTATGTAATTAACATGCAAGAAGCAGTGTCAGTTGAATGGAGTGGCCTGTGTTCCTACCCACCACCTCCTTTTCTGTTAATACAAAGCACATTCGGGTGAGTCCCAGCTGTGCTCTAGGTATTTAGACTCAGGTAATTCTGTTGGTGTCCTTTGTAGTATGTTCATATGAAGCTACTCTCACCAGTGTGGGAGGAAATTGGAGTATAGGTTACAACTTTACATTGGAATTAACCCTCTAAGACAAGCAGCTTTTTTTTTTTTTTTTTTTTTTTTTTTT
>NC_034596.1:56592527-56602869 GCF_900095145.1 Mus pahari
GGCAAGAAGTGGGAAGCGGATGGGGGGGGAAGATATAGGGGTCATTCGGGATAGCATTTGAAATGTAAATGAAGAAAATATCTAATAAAATAATTTAAAAAACACTAAAAAAGAAAGAAAGAAAGAGAGAAAGAAATAAAGAAAGAAAAGAAAGAAAGAAAAGAAAGAAAGAAAGAAAGAAAGAAAGAAAGAAAGAAAGAAAGAAAGAGAGAGAGAGAAAGAAAGAGAAAGCAAGCAAGCATATGCTCTACTGGTAAGCTCAGTTTCAGTTTTAACATTTTTATCACTTAGGTAGAAGGAAGACAGGGCCTAAAAGATGTCATGGAGAATGTCCTTTACCCTTCTTTGTGTATTAAATGTTTTTATATCTGAAAGGGCATGTTGTTACTTTACTTAGCTTGTTTTCTCACCAGGGCTTCTGGGAGTGCTCCACTAAAGTATCTACTGTTTCCCTTTAAAAGATCTTTGAATTTATTCTGCTGATGTTATTTTATTTTATCTTGTAAATGTTTATTCATTTTTGAGCAGATTGTAGATGAGCATTGTGGTTACATTGCCCTCAACCCCCCTCCTCTGACTCAAGCTCTGCCCATATTCTCCTCCTCTGAAACTCATGGTCTATTCTTTAATTATTATTGTTAAATGAGTGAAGTAGCACTGATCCAGAAAGAAACAAACACATGTGGATCTTAGTTCCAAGTCTTTTCTGCTTTGTTTTGGAGACAGGGTTTCTCGGTGTAGTCCTGACTGTCTTGGAACTCACTTTGTAGTCTGCCCTTGATGTCACAGATCTGAGTGCTGGGACAAGTGCCACCAGCCAGGCTCTAGTTCAGATCTTTAGATTTGATTGTATAGCATGCTGTGTCAGGAGCTGGGAACATAGAAAGAAACTATGCAGAAACAGGGAAAAATGGATCTCTAGAAACCTGTGATAAGAGGCAGTAGCTACTAAGGGGTGATGGAAAAAACAGGTAGGCATTCGCTGTGGATGGGTAAGTAAGGGTAAGACAGAGGTAGAAGGAAAACATGAAGATAAATAGCAACAAGGGTGTTTGAAAAAGTTACGAGGCAGCATATTATTTTGCTTACTATTATTTAAGCTTACTTAAAATGCATAAAATATGCATTTCATATTATGATATAATGTATAAGTGATTTACTCTGGATGAAGTGATATATATTTAAACGTATATTTGATTTAAGTAAAGAATCAAAAGATATTTCATTTTATCAAATGATAATAACAATAGTGCTGCCACTGGGGCATTAAATGCTAATACAAATATTTTAGACCAAGAGGTAAAAAAACCTTACGAAAATTTGGCAGAAAGTATACTCAGCAGGTATTATTCAACTGTAATAAGGTGATTTTACTGTTGCAAAGGGATGAAATTTTACTACATGATTTTTTAATATATACAGAAATTAAACTGAATAATTCCAAGGAGATAAAGGACACCTATACATCCATGCCAATATCCCTTTGAACTATATAGTAAATAATGGTTGATTAAGGAACTATCAAAGTTTGGGGAAAAATTATCTACTTCATGGGTAATGGCCTAGCCCAAGGAAATGACCATAAAAGTGTTACTGTCAGTTAGATAAGGTACCTGATAATTAAATGAGTGTCTACAGTCAATTATAGTGATTAAAATTTCTTTTCATTAATATACAGAGAATTCTAAATTTAGATTAGCATCTGTGATTTTTTTTAAAGGATATTTCACATAGGATCAAATATCTTAACTATTCATAATACAAATGATTGAAACACCTAGTATTTGGTGGGTTAGGGTGCCTGGGAATGTCTGGTTTTCACTGTTATTTTGTTACACAAATGGAGAAACTTCAGCAGTACATTGCCCTTTGGAGTAGAAATATGCAGTGGCCTTTTGATCTTCAATTGGCTTTGGGTGATTTCCAGAGTAACTACTGGAAAAAAGGATCATATATTCACAGCACTGCTCCACAGCCAGCAACACTCACTCCTTATGTGTGTGTCAGAGAATAAAGGGACCAAGTGGGCAATGACTCACTAAAGAGAAAGGACTTGTTCTACAACTGCTCTGCATTTAAAAATGAGAACTTCTTTTCTACATTTGGCTACAAATGACAGTAAAATATTCTCTAAGCATAAGTTAAACATTCTTGAAATAAGTGATCCAAAATTTTCTGCTTTGATGTGTATGTAAAGTTTTGTTATATTGTGTAGTTTTAAAACTTGGTGAATAGCAGAGTCACATATTTTCATTGTCAGCTTTACTGTGTTCTCATAGGTAAGAATACCATTTTCACAAGGTTATGATTAAAATATGATTTGGATATACACAACCTTTATTAATTTGAAAGTAATCACTTAAAAGTTTATAACAATTTTTCTTTCAAATTTAAATTTATAGTGCCAATTTTTCTAGGTTTTATTATTTATGTCAGTTGTTCCCAGAGGATAGTATCTACTAAATTTTAATAACACTATGGCAAAATTTCCTTGGTCATTTTGTGGTTATATTTTAATCAATTTAGGGATGTGACTAGTAGGTTGCACAAACATTTGCTTGAAACCAAAGGTGAGTATGTGGGTGTTGCTGGCCAAAACTCACTCAAGTTTTGACAAAATCAAAATGTGGAAAATTGAAAGTAAACCATCATTCCAGATAGTACTGATAGGAGAAAGTGGCAACTTTGTTGATGTCTATTTTTATTCCTTTAAGTTTGAAGAGTGGAGGTACATTTTAAGGTTTTTCTAACAAGAACTGAGGACAATATCAAGCTGCACAATACAGGTTTCTTCTTGTGACACAGCTGATTTATATGTTATTCAGACACACAGAAATCTCATAAAGGCAAAATAAAAAATTAAAAAAAAAAGATGGAAACTATGGTATATAAGCAAAGGACCTAGAGGGTTTAAAAAGAGACAAAAATAATCTTGAAAAATATCATTGTGTTTGTTCTGTGTTGGCCATCTACTGCTGGGCATGGGCCTTGCCCTTAAGAATGGTTCATAAACCCAGTGAGACTCTGTTGAGAGAAACTGAATTTGCCTTTGTGAGTGGCTATTTATTGGAGATAGATTCTGGATTAGGGATAGGTACTTTTGTCTACTTCTCTCAGCAATGGGACCCCATTTGGCTTAGCAGTATTGAGACCCTGTTAATGCTGCCACATCATCTGTGAGGTCTTATATCCCACTCTGCTTAGGAAAGTGTTGACTCCCTAGTGTCTTCCATTCTCATTGGCTCTTAACAATCTTTCTACCTCTCTGCAGGATTCCCTGAGTCCTGAAGGGGGAGATTTGATAGAGCCATCCCGCTTAAGGCTGAATGTCTCAAGATCATTTATTTCGTACTATTTGTAAGGCTTTTCTTTGAGTTTTCTAGTTAGATTGTTGTGTTTTCAATTCCATTTTCATTTTAGTTTGAGTCCTCTTCAATGTTTCTATCTCTTTACCGAATTCTGTTTTCAAATCCTCTATTGTCTTCATTATTTCCACTAGTTTCTTTATGTCTTAAATTCTTTGATGAAGCTTGTGGTTGTTTTGTAAAAATTTCTTGTGCAGCATTTCATTTGGGTCATTCTTATTAACAAAAACCATCTATCTATAACACTGGTGACTGGGGGGATAAGGTGAAAATACCACCTTGGTCTTTCAAAATCTCTCTCTCTCTCTCTCTCTCTCTCTCTCTCTCTCTCTCTCTCTCTCTCTCTCTCTCTCTCTCTCTCTCTCTCTCTCTCTCGTCTGGGGATGTGGATTTCTATTAGTTCTGTGCTTCATGTGGACAGAGAACATGGAGGCAGAAGAAGGGAAGGCTAATCCTGGATGTGCCTAGAGGTTAGAAATGGCTCAAGTAAAAGGAAGTTAGTTAGACCAGGGGTATGGGGTGGTGTTCAGGATGTGTTTCCTGGCCCAAGTCTGGAATTTGTGGGTCTATCTTAGTGTTGGAGAGGATTCAAAGAGGGGAAGCTTAGACAGATTTATCTTGTTAACTGGAGAAAAATGTGCAGGATCTGGCTTACAAATATGACATGGACAGTCCCTGTAGATTGTGTTCTTTATAGAGAAGATACATGAATGGATTAACATATGCAAATCAATGATATAATTAAACCATAGAAAATTACAACAATCACATGATCATCTCAATAGATTTATAAAAAGCCTTTGACAACATGCCTTTACAGTAAAAGTCCTAGAAAGAGTAAGACTAGAAATGACTTCAGTATAATTAATACTATGTAGGAGAGACCCGCAGTCTACATCATCTGAGTAGGGAAAACTTTGAAGTAATCTTACTGAAATAAGGAACAAGGAATAACTATCCCCACTCTCCCTACATTTCTTCAATAGTGTGCTCAAATCACTAGCTGAAACTATAAACAAAGAAGGAAAATAAAGGGATGTAAAGGAATGTAGAGCAAGAAGCGGTCAAACCACCTCTGTTTGCTGATGACATGACATGATTTGTAAGATGTCTCAAAATTTCCACTAGAAACATCTTTAAATGTTAAATGAATAAACAAGCAAAATTTTCAGAAAAGTATATGGCAGAGATCAACCTTTCAAATCCAATAGCTTTTATATACACCAGCATAAAACATTCAGAAAAAGATCCCATGGACATACTCCTATTCATATTAGCCTCACATAAAATAAAACATTTAGGACCAAACCTAACCAAAGAAGTGAAAGGCTTTTTTTAACAAAAACTTTAAACTTCTGAAGACATGAATAGAGAAATACAGTAGGACATAGAATAACATTTTAT
The DNA here is from genome assembly GCF_900095145.1 of Mus pahari. Taxonomy (NCBI): domain Eukaryota; kingdom Metazoa; phylum Chordata; class Mammalia; order Rodentia; family Muridae; genus Mus; species Mus pahari. Next base: position 56,597,297 of record NC_034596.1, read on the forward strand.
GCTTATGGATTGGTAAAATTATTATTTTGAAATTATTCTTCTAACAAAAACCATTTATAGATTCAATGAGATCCCAATCACAACTACCATCTCATTCTTCACAGAAATAGGAAAAAACTACCTTAAAATTGATATAGCATCACAAAGGATACAAGTTAGTCCAAACAATTGAGCAAAAAGAAAAGTACTGGAGGGATTACTATTCTAGATCTTACTGAGGCATAGTCATAAAAACAATATGATACTGACACAAAATCAAGCAGGCCAACCAATGGAAGTAGAAGTCCCAGGAAGCATGAGTACACAAGTGCTCTAGAGGTTAAGGGGAAGGGACCCTCATTCACTGTACTTGAAAACTAGTTCAACAACTATGGAAATCAGTATGGAGAAACCCCTCCCCCCAAAAAATCTTAAAAATTTTTCCCCATTTGGAATAGTTATAACATTCAAAATCTCACAGGAAACATCCCACAACACAGATACTTGTTAAGCCACGTGCATTGCTGTTATAACCACAATGGAAGGAAATGGAAACAACATAAAAGTACTTCAGTAATAAATGATGAAAATATAGTATATATACATTATGAAATAGTATTCAGGTATAAAGAAAAGTAAAATCATGAAACTTGTAGACAAATGGATGGAGTTAGCAGACAAGAGATTGGGTGACATAGCATAGACTGAGAAAGACAAATGTCACATATTCTCCTTTATCTGAGATTCCCAGCCTAAAGGTTTTAGATGTAAGTATGTAAACTGGAGTAACCTCAGAAACTGGGAAAGTAAAAAGGAGACCAATGCAGTGCATCAATAGAGAGGATAGCATGGTAGAAGTCATCTAAATGGGAAATAGCAAAAATTAGTATATGATTTAATTAGGGAGATTAATACGGAATAAGAACAGAGGAGTAAAAATAAAGGGTAAAGCAAATTAAATATGTTTGAAAATTAATAAATAATCATACTACCATCTATTTTATCATATTATATTATAATCACATTATTCATATATATAATTAATTAATTAATATGATTTTTCCCTCTGGATTGAGTAATAAAAATCCCAAACTTAAGCATGCGAAACCATCTTTCATTGTTAGTTAAGATTGCTCAAGAGAGTGTCCAAACATTATAGGCTATTGCTGTTGCGTTTGTTGTCTCCTTAAGTGGAAAATAAGTTCTTATTCCTAAAGATACCATGTTATTTGGGCACAAGACCTGGGAGACCAGATCTAGATCTGACCTAAAAACTCTTCCTTGAGCTCTTAGTTTTCATGGTAACATGCAGACTCTCCAAGAGGGAAGTAACCAATAGGCATCCACAGATATGATGCCAATGACCACAATGATAGCTAGTATGGTACAATATTTCCAAGGATGGCAGAGCAACACACATGCCTAGGAAGTAATCATGAGCTTTCCTATTGAACTTAAAGCTCATTCAATAAGAAGGAAACCATAGCTGGTACTGGAAACCCAGCTACTTGCACAGGCCTAGTGAAGTCATCTATCTTATAGAAGAGCCTGAACTACTAGGTGAGTAAACCAGCACAATCACTAGATATATTCTAAATATTTATCATTCAGGCCAGAGACAAGTATAGTCCTTGATTTTTATCAGGGAACCTTTTGTTTGCAACAAACAGAAATGCCATTACAGAAAACCACAACTGATCAAGATAAAGGATTGGGAAGCCCAGTCCCAGTTGATGGTATCTATAAAACAATTACTGAACCCCATGCTCAGGGGACTTTACAGGAGACTGTACAGGAGACAGACTGTAAGAGACAAAAGATCATGGAGTGCGCCGTTAGATTGAGTCCTCTAGAAAAATCAGAGAATCTATACCCATGGTGTCTTAATAACATGGATGACTAAAATGACCTAACAAGGTCTACCTCAATAGACATGCTAATGTGGAAGACAAGAAGTTCAGAAGTCCTCAAGACAAAAACCTGTAGCAACAGGGAATGCTGAGTCACAGAAATAGTCTTCCACAAGGAAGAGGACACCAGTTTGTTATCTAGGATTAAATGGTTAGCCATGAAAACACTTACATTCGAGCAACATACAGTTTAAATGGGTTGTATTTAGAAGTGTGTGTGTGTGTGTGTGTGTGTGTGTGTGTCTGTGTGTGTGTCTGTGTGTGTGAGAGAATATTTAAAGAAAATGAGGCCATACATTTGAGAAACAGCAAGGGGAAGGAATGGTACACAGGAAGGATTGAGGGAAGGAGGGTTAAGGGCAGAAACAAAATAATTACCTTACAATTTCAAAAAATAAAAAATAAATAAAAATACAGAAACCCAACGTTCTAGAGTAGGAACATTTTAAAATGTGTACTAAGTGTGTAATTCACTACCAGATACAAAGAAGTACAAGCATAACACATATTTGAAGTAATTAGAAATTGTCAAAATTAATGTCATTTAAGCACAGATTTAAGAAACTAGCACAATATTAAGTTGGATAAATATGAAAATTTATCCACCTTGCACATCACCTCCAAACTTGAGAAACCAAAGACAATAAGAAAAGTCTTTCAATTAAACATTTAATGACTGAAAATAGATAATCCATTTCCAAGGGAAATGTTAAATAAGTTAAATAAGTTTCTTTTTTGTTTGTTTTTTTGTTTTTGTTTTTGTTTGTTTGTTTTTGAGACAGGGTTTCTCTGTGTAGCCCTGGCTGTCCTGGAACTCACTTTGGAGACCAGGCCGGCCTCGAACTCAGAAATCTGCCTGCCTCTGCCTCCCTGGAGACCAGGCCAGCCTCGAACTCAGAAATCCGCCTGCCTCTGCCTCCCGAGTGCTCGGATTAAAGGCGTGCGCCACCATGCCCAGCTAAATGAGTTTCTTCATGTAAAGATGTAATATTTGTTAGACACTTTGTAAAAAGAGTAGAGGATCACCAGAAAATAAATAAACTTTAATTAAATAACAACTTATTGATAGTTATTTTATTTGATCAAAAGATAAGTTTATCATCCTATTATTAAAACAGCAGTATAGTGCTGTTTGAGAATGGACTAGGTCAGCTAATGTACATTATAGCCTTAAAGAAATCATTATTCATGTTCATATAAAACATTTAGAGTATATAAAGGCAAATAGATGAACATAGAAAATATCATCCTGAGTGAGGTAACCCAGTCACAGAAGAACACACATGGTATTCACTTACTGATAAGTAGATATTAGCCCAAAAGCTTGGAATACCCAAGATAAAATTCACAGACCACATGAAGCTCAAGAAGAAGGAGGACCAAAGTGTGGATGCTTGAGTCCTTAGAAGGGGTAACAAAATATTCACAGGAGGAAATACAAAGACAAAAATGGAACAGAGACTGAAGGAAAGGTAACCCAGGAACTGCCCCACCTGGAGATCTGTCCCATATACAAATACCAAACCCAGACACTATTGTAAATGCCAAGAAATGCTTATTGACAGGAGGCTGATATAGCTGTCTCCTGAGAGGCTCTACCTGTGCTTGACAAATACAGAAGCGGATACTGTCAGCCAATCATTGGGCTGAGCACGGGGTTCCCAATAGGCAAGTTAGAGAAAAGACTGAGGGAGATGAAGCAGTTTGCAACCCCTTAAGAAGAACAACGATATCAACCAATCAGACCCTCCAGAGCTCCCAGGGACTAAACCACCAACCAAAGAATACACATGGAGCAACCCATGGCTCCAGCTGCATATGTAGCAGAGGATGGCCTTGTCTGGCATCAATGGGAGGAGAGGTCCTTGGTCCTGTGAAGGCTAGATGCCCAGTGTAGGGGAATGCCAGGCAGGGAGGCAGGAGTGGGTGGGTGGGTGTGGGAGCACCCTCATAGAAACAGGGGGAGGGATGATGAGAAAGGGTGCTTGCAGAGGGGAAACTGGAAGTGGCAACAACGTTTGAAATATAAATAAATAGAACAACCAATAAAAAAGATAAAATAAAATAAAATAAAATAAAATAAAATAAAATAAAATAAAGGGGTTGTGTGAAATACAACACATCGATATTCAGTATACAAAAGGAATAACTTTTTTTTAAGTTTTTAAGTTAAGTTTTCTAAGTTATTAGAGAAGACATAGTAGTTGTACATAAAAAGAAAAGTGAATTTTCCATTAAGGTATAATACTACTCCTTTATATACCCCAAATCCCATTGTGTTCTACAGTAAGATACCTAAAACTTACCTTAGAATATTTAAAAATATTAGCAAAAAGGTAAAGTTCTCATTTGATATTTACATCTGTAAGTGTTTCTTGATATATTTGCCATTCACAACCCAGCTTCAATTTAATTTCTACCTTCACTTACTGCTACTCTTCCTCAAACATCCTGGCAACCATCACGATAGCTTGAAGTCTCATAAGTGGTCCATACTATGCTCATTTTTTTCTATTTCATGTGTGTGCTTTCCTAGAAAATGAGTTTCTTGCTTGTCTACATTACTAAACAGGCTCATCTTACAAAAAAATGTAAGCAGATGCAAGTTTGCTGTAAATGAACTGCTTTGCTCTCAGTGTTAGCAGAGGAATACAGATAATCTTCATGGTTAATCCTACAGTATACACTTCTTCAACATTCTCTTACATTGACTGTCTCCAGTGCATAGGAGCTTATGATATACATATTTTATTTATTTATTTTTATTTTTTACTTTTGGCAGAACATTCTGCTCTCAGCAGAAGAAGATCAATCCCTGTACACAAAGGATTCGAAGCTGTGCCTTTGTGTGGGTTGGGTCTTTCTAATTTGAGTTATTTGTTTCTTCTCGTGGGCTTATAGGCATCTGCTATTCATGATCTTGCTCAACTATAAAACTCCTTTTTTTCTAGGTGTTTTATAATTTTAGCATCTATGATCTATGTTCAGGTTTATGATTTATCGGAAATTATTTTTGTCTGATGTGTCAAGGGAAGGAGATTTAGTTCCTCCTCCATTCTCTTGTTCCTTGGGACTAATAAAGACTTGCTGAAAAGATTTTTCTTTCCCATTGAATTACATTGTTGCCTGTCAAAATAATCTAATTTCATTTCTGCAGAGTTATTTTTGAACTCCTTTAAAAGTATTTCAGATTATAATATAATTACATCATTTTGTCTTTCCTTTCCCCTCACCAGCTTCTTTGTTATCCTGTCCCTTTTGCTCTTTTGCAAATACTCAACATAGGTTTTTTTAATAAGTGAATTTAATTCCTAAATACTTAAAAACAACCTTGGTATTGGCTAGCCAGTTTATGTGCTCATCCCTGGGGACAAATATTTCCCTGACTCCTAGTCTCTTAGTTGCCTGTAGTTCTTTGTGGAGGGTTGAGGCCTCCTGAGCTTCTCCCTATCCACTTTAGCATGACTTTGTGTAACTCATATCTAGGCAGTTTTTTGGGTAAGATTTGATGGATAGAGTGTCTGACATTTTTTGGAGACACAACAAATCTGCTAATCTTCTTCAATGATTCTTGGTGTAAGAGTTGAATTATACAAAGACAAAAACCACATGATCATTTCATTGGATGCTGAGAAAGCATTTGACAAAATCCAACACCCCTTCATGATAAAAGTCTTAGAAAGA
>NC_034596.1:56605744-56610242 GCF_900095145.1 Mus pahari
CAAGTAGTGGGAGTGGGTGGGTAGGGGAACAGAGGTGTGGGGAGGGGTATGGGAAACTTTCGGGATAGCATTTGAAATGTAAATAAAGAAAATAAAAAAATAAAAAGAGTTGTATTATAGATGTACCCATTGATGGTCAGCTCCACAACTCCACATTTTGACCAGCTATAATTGTCTATGATGGCCCCTGTCTGTGCACTCCCTTTGATTTCTTTGATATAGTAATTGATATTATGCTCATATAACAGAGTTGGTTCCAAGAGCTTTAGAGTAAGTCTGGAATTAAATATTAATTATAGTAGGGGTGTTGGTGCTATTTCATATTCTTAGGTTTACAAATTCTGGTTTTTAGCTTGAAAAACCTTTCTTAGTTCTATATCCTGAAATTATTTTATATCAATTAATTCAATTGTTTTATTTCTATGGTTTTATTATTTTAATGTGTATAGTGTTATGGGTGCATATATGTTTGTGTACTGTGTACATGGCTGGCACCCTTGGAATCCAGTGTAGGCATCAACTTCTTTAGAACTGGACTACAAATGGCTGTGAAATGCATGTGAGTGCTGGGTATTGAACTCTGTCCTTTGGAAGAGAAGACAGTGTTCTTAATCCCTGAGCCATCTCTCTTAACACATTGAAGCTATACTTTTTATTAATAAATATAAATTTTGTCTAATACTTCTTTGTTTTGTTGTTGGTAAATGTTAAATATTTATGTGATTTATCTCCTTTATGTTTTTTAACTTGATGTGTTACATTAATTATATTCTACATGTATGTTAATAAACTTAAGCATGGTATTTTATCAGAGGTTTCAGATAACTCAGTTGTTCTCTCTCTCTCTCTCTCTCTCTCTCTCTCTCTCTCTCTCTCTCTCTCTCTCTCTGCCATTGTCTCTCTTTCTTCATCTGTATCTCTTTTTCCTCTGTATTTAAGAAGCCCTACTGCTCCCTACCTTTGCATTCACTAATTTCTTGTTCAGTTTTATTCAAGTATGAGCCCCACCCTGTATCACAAACCATACCTTTTCCTTTCTTAGTTTTGAATTGTGTATACTAGACAGTTATGAGTTTCGCTGCAGTTCAGTCCTATTTCTTATCCCCTGCTTCCCCCTGGGTGTCTCCCTTCCCCTTCAGCAGCTCCACTTTTAAGCTCATGTCACGTGTATTCATGTCACACATGTCTATATCACCTGTATTCGTGTCACATGTATCTTCTCACCTTCTTGTCTTTCTACCTCTTCCCCATTTGACTCTTCTCTAATGCCTCTCTTTCAACTCTCAAGGCCCATTTCAAATTCCATAATTTATAACCGTACCCAGACTCAGAAAGAAAGTCAGGGCTTCTGTGTTCTTTTAGTTTTCTTTGCTGAGAGGTTCCATCTGTTTATCCATACTTTCTGTTGGTTCCAATTTGTACTAATCTAGGGTAGTTATTTTCACACGGATGTTCAACAGTGTCCAGATGGAGGGTGTCTATGAGTTACAGCAGTTTTTTTGTTTTGTTTTNTTTTTNTTTTNTTTTNTTTTNTTTTTTTTTTTTTTTTTTTTTTTTTTTTTTTTTTTTTTTTTTTAAATTTCCCCTTGATTACAGGGTCTAGTGCAATTGCATCTTCACAATGCATGTTCTGTCACTGTATACCAGGCACTGGGCATAACTGAAAAGCTCGTCCTGTTTTATTTTCAGGATCATGTCAAGCTTTTCTACCTAATGGCATGAGTGTGGAATTCATCATGGACATTTTTACGAAATTTTGAAAATAAAAATTAAGTGATTTACAGCTCTAAAATTAAATTCATTTCTGATGGAAAATGAGCATTCGGGTGTTTGGCTAAAGCTTGTTACAACCACTTTGATTTAGTCAGTTTGACTATGGAGTCACAGGGTGCTGGATGAAGCTGTCCCTTGTGGAGGTATTGTTTCTGGCACTGTATGAATGGCATTGCAGTTTCTTACTGCTTGGTTTTTTATTTGTTTGTTTGGTTTTGTATTTGTGATTTCTCCTGTTTAGTGAAACTTCATTGCTTTCACCTCAGCTAATCTGAGAAATAATATCAGGTCATTGCCTACGAAAAGGAAGTGTTTATTATGTTTAACTTAAGGTTACTGCTTATGCTCAGCCTCTGTCTCTCCTAACCTCTTCTTGGATAGATACAGGCTTTAGGTCATTGGCAGATCTCTTCTAGTTCATACCTATTGTCCAGAGCTTACTGCCTGTGGAGGTCTCTAGGAAAATCAATTTGTTTATCTGGCAATTGCCATTCTTAGACAATATAGGTGGGTAGAACTAACTTCCAATTTATTTTTTGTGTTATTGCATAGGGAAAATATTTGACCTTATTCCTAAACAAGAAGTCTCAGCTGTGTTCTCTGGTTGCTTTTTGCACCATTAGTCTGAGAGACTCAATAGATTTGAGTGTCTTTGTACATTTTCCATTAGTTCCTGTCTCCATAGCTATTGTTCTAATAGAAAAGGTTGTGAGTACACTCTAATAAGAATTCACTATAAAAATCCTGATTTATTTGAACCAAAATAAAAGCCTGTTTCCTACATTCTCTTAAAAACAGCAGAAGGAAACAAATACAAAAACTTACAGCCAGAAATTATGCAGAGAGATGGAGACTATTGAATACTTGGCCCAAATAGATGTCCCCCATCACCATCTTCCCCTCAGCACTCAGGAAATCTTGCAAAAGAGGAGGTAGAAAAATCTAATAGCCAGAGGAGATGGAGGACACTAACAATACAAGGTTGTCTAAATCAACATGAACAAAGCTCACTCAAATTCCCATAGATTGAGGTGGTATGCACAGGTCCTGCCTAGGGCTGCACTAGGATCTTTGTTCATACATACATACATACATACATACATACATACATACATGCTATGGATTCCAGTTCCATGTTTTCTATGGGATTCCCAAGTGTGAGAGTAAGTGAATCTCTGTTTCCTGTGCCCACTCTTGGGATTTCTTTCTTTCTTTCTTTCTTTCTTTCTTTCTTTCTTTCTTTCTTTCTTTCTTTCTTTCTTTCTTTCTTTCATCCTTTCTGTTAGTTTGTTTGTGTTGCCCAATTCTGACTTATTAATTTTTGTTTTAACTTATATATTATTTTATCATATTATTATCCCTTGGAAACCTATTTATTTCTAATCAGAAATATAAAGGGAGTGGATCTAGACATAATCAGAATATATGTGAGGGAAAAAAATCTATTTTCAATAAAAGGGGAAAAATTACCCAAAATCAGAAAGACAATAACTGCATGCTATTTCTTATGTGAAGACCTTAGTTTGGAATATATTACAAATACATATGTAAATGGGTTTAATGTAGTTAAAGCAAAAAAGCAGAACAAACAAGCAAAAATCTGTGAAGGAAATAGAGGGAGAAAAGAGGTAATGAGGTAGAGTTGTGTGAACATAAAAGGTCATATGTAGCATGAAAGGAGATAAAATGGGGACGGTGTCAGGGATCAGAGAGGTGGAGCAGGCGGGAGGGAGAATCTGCTAAACACACTGTTAAAACATAGCACAATGAGACAAAATATAAGTATAAATTTGAAAATTAACAAAAAACCCCTGTTTTACAGAAATCAAGAGTTCATAGAGTGAAGTGGTGCCTTGCTTCTGGTGTGAGCCACTGTCCTATTTACTTTTACCTTCTGATCACATTGCCCAATTCTAACCATGTCTACTTAACACCTTCACAATCCATATATATATATATATATATATATATATATATATATATATATATATATATAAATTGTGGACATATACCAATACTTTACTTCATGAAGTTGAAACTGGCATAAAGACTAGTGAAATATTCCATTGATGAAAGTTACCTACAGCCAAATTATGCCAACCAAAGTTTGATCTCCAGGACTGATTTGGTAGAAGGAAAGAAATGAGTTCTAGAAGTGCTAAGATATCAGCATATGTACAGTAACAAGGATGTAGACACACATATGTGCACATGCATGTGTGCACACACACAGATACATATACAACACACACCACATAGCACAGTTACATAAATGTAAATGCATAAAATAAAGATAAATAATTAGTTTCAAGTACTAGTCAGAGTGATACAAATACAAATATATCACACTACAAAACTCATAAAAGTATCTACTCTTAGAATATTGTGATGATTATTTTTATTTTTATTTGTTTATATTTTGCAATATTAAAAATGAGTAACAACCTACCACTAAACTGTAAAATACAGATGCATTGCATATGAAAAAATCTGAGGAACAGGGTGCACAGTTGCATTCCTCTTTCAGTAACTTCATACTATACCAACTAGATATGCCATATCAACTTTAACACTGTCTTCCTTGTCATACTGTTATTTTGATTTCGTGTTTCTATTTTGTGGAATATTTTGAGGAGAGTTGGAATTAGGTCTTCTTTGAAAGTCTGATAGAATTCTGCACTAAACCCATCTGGTCCTGGGCTTTTTTTTAGTTGGGAGACTATTA
>NC_034596.1:56611487-56618220 GCF_900095145.1 Mus pahari
AGAAAGGCCCCTTGGTCTTGCAAACTTTATATGACCCAGCACAGGGGAAGGCCAGGGCCAAGAAGTGGGAGTGGGTGGGTAGGGGAGCAGGGGCAGGGGTTTATAGGGAACTTTTGGGATAGCATTTGAAATTTAAATAAAGAAAATAATAATAAAAAAGAATAGAAACACAAAAAAATTGTGTTTATACACAAAACCCATTTACATATGACTCTATATCTTCCAGACATATCTTATTTCATCAGTATATTGTGGCACATATGCACAATAAAATGGCTGTTCATGCACATTTAATTATGTCATCTCCTATTGGCATAATTTAATATATATGTGTTTTCCACAAATCACCAGTATCTATTTGTCATTTTTCTTTTTTAAATTATTATTGTTTATTTGATATTTACTTTATTCACATTTCAAATGTTGTTCCCTTTCCCGGTTTCCCCTTCAAAAACCCCTATTCTCTCCCAACTTCCCCTGTTCACCAACCCACGTACACCCAATTCCTGGCCCTGGCATTCCCCTACACTGAGGCATAGAGCCTTCACAGGCCAAAGGCCTCTCTTCCCATTGATGACTGACTAGGCCATCATCATATACATCAGGAGCCATGAGTTCCACCATGTGTACTCTTTGGTGGTGATTTAGCCCCAGGGAGCTCTGGGGATACTGGTTGTTTCATATTGTTGTTCCTCCTATGGGGCAGCTAAACCCTTCAAATACTTGGGTCCTTTCTCTAGCTCCTTCACTGGGGACCCTGTGCTCAGTCCAATGGTTGGCTGAGAGAATCCACCTCTGTATTTGTCAGGCACTGGTGGAGTCTTTCTGGAGACAGCTATATCAGGCTTCTGTCAGTAAGTACTTGATGACATCCAGAAAAGTGTCTGGACTTGGTGATCGTATATGGGATAGATCCCCAGGTGGGGCAGTCTCTGAATGGTCATTCCTTCAATCTCTGCTCCAAACTTCATCTCTGTAACTCCTTCCATGGGTATTTTGTTCCCCCTTCTAAGAAAGATCAAAATATCCACACTTTGGTCTTCCTTCTTCTTGAGTTTCATTTGGTTTATGAATAGTCTCAGTCTCTCTCTCTCTCTCTCTCTCTCTCTCTCTCTCTCTCTCTCTCTTTAGACAGGGTTTCTCTATATAGCCCTGGCTGTCCTGGAACTCACTTTGTAGACCAGGCTGTCCTGGAACTCAGAAATCTGCCTGCCTCTGCCTCCCGAGTGCTGGGATTAATAGTTTCTTGGGTATTCCAAGCTTCCTGGCTAATATCCACTTATGAGTGAGTACATACCATGTTTGTTCTTTGGGTTAACTCACCGAGGATGATATTTTCTAGTTCTATCCATTTGCCTAAGAATTTCATAAATTCATTGTTTCTTAGAAAATGGATGCTAGATAAAACTAAAGAAAATAATCTCATCATTGATCTGGTAAAGTATGAATAAAGCCATCGGCATGAGACAAATCATAATTTAATGGAATAGTCACAAGTTTGTGTCTAGTCAGGAGAAGAAAAGGGATATATAATGAAATCACAGGCACCAGAGAATAAGCTGAGGACAAATATAAGACAACCATCGAAGAAAAACTGCATGCAAGAATGCAAATACTGTGAAAAACATACAAAAGACTTTGAAGGACAGGACTGAGAGAAACAGCAAACTTGAGAGGAACTGGGTAAATACTAATAAGGAACAAGAAATAAGACATCTATGGGGTCAAAAGATGCTAAGTTAACTACAATTCATATCCTTGAATTAATAAACCATAGTATTGATGAGAACATAAACATTTAGCAATGTAATTTAAGGAGAATTTCCACAAATAAGTCATAATTGAATTTATAAGTTTAAATGATATATTATGCCCTGGGAAAAAAATTACCCAGAATGATTAACTGTGGCACAAAACCCAGTAACAGCTGTACTATGCTCACCAAAAATTCTTTTTGTTATCTTGGCAACGTGATTAGGATACACCAGAGAAATAACACAACACTGCAAGCTGTTTTTAAAAATATGAAAACAAAACCCAACCAAACTACATACCCCACAGTGTGAAAAGAAATGATCCTAAATCTTTCAGCAAAACTGTAACCTAAACTATTATATGTATCCGTACCATTTTTACTTATAAAACTTGTATTTTTTCATTCGTATTGAAAATACATTTCACACAAAATATTCTGTGAGAGTTCTTCTCACCCAACTACACCCAGATGAAATCCAACTGTTTCTACCCAAATCTATACCCCTTATTTCCATCTCATGTAAAAACTTAGATCTAAAAATACAATAATAAAATAAAACAAACCATAAAAGTACAAAAATAAGAACAGAAGAAAAAGAGGCAAAAGTATAATAAAAGAAACATAAATTCAGAGGCACACACATTCATGTGCGTGCGCACACACACACACACACACAGAGAGAGAGAGAGAGAGAGAGAGAGAGAGAGAGAGAGAGAGAGAAATAAAACCAAAATGATAATGTACAAGCAAAACAAAAGTCCATCTTCCCTAGTCTGCAGTGTCAGGCAGGGCCTTAAATCCAATCAGATATTGATTGGTAACTCTCACAAGTATTGTGTCATTATTGCACCAGAGCCCACAAACTTTGCATCCCTACTGCACCAGAGGATTGTGCAGGTAGGTTACTACTGTAGATTTCTAGCTGTACTGGTGTATACCTTTCTTTTTGATAGCCTGTCAAGTACCTTTTGACACTATGAACACTAGTATGAAGGAGCAAAGGCTCCTTCTAGAGACCTGCTCGACTTCTCCTTATTCAGTGAGTTGTTAGGAGTTGTCCTCAGCAACAGGGCCTTACTATTAGATTACAGAAATTATAGCCTTAGCTATAACTTGAGTTGTTGGGGATTTCCATGAGACCCCTTTGCGCAACAACTTAATTAGATATAACCTATTTCCAGAACTGAAGGTTTCATTTGGTGATAAGAGAGTTCTAAAAATAGATCTTTCTATCTCTTGTCATTTGGTGATTTCATTGAAGATTCTTCCACACATGTATATGTCTTATGAAGCTTCTATTGTATTAGGTTTTTATGCAACATGGCACTTTGTTTTCTTTGTCCCTTCTCATATTGCTCCTTTACCTCTTTTTTTCTCCACCTCCCATTTGATCACTCCATTCCAACAGACAACCATTTACCCATAGTTACCTATTCCCCTTTCCATGTTTCCCCTTTCCATAGACAGCAATCCCTCCTCCATAGTCTGTGATTTTATAACTAAACTCTGGGGTTATAATAATTGTAGCTTGCTTACTGAAGAAATAACAGCTAACATTCACATATAAGCAAATGAAGAACATATTTGTCATTTGTGCGTGGATAACCTCATTCAAAATGGTTTTTGAGTTTAATCAATTTACTTGAAAATTCTATTTCTTTTAGCAACTGATAATATTCCATCATGCAAGTGTAACATATTTTTTTACCCAGTTTTATCTTGATGCAAATCTAGGTTGTTCATAGTTTCTGGATATTATGAGGAGAGTAACCATGAACATGTTTCTTTGTCCCTGTAGTAGGATGAAATATTCTTGGAGTATATTGTGGAAGGTTGATTTCCATTTTCTGGAGGAACCACCACTGATTTCCATCATTGCCTTACAAGTTTGCACTACTACCAGCAGTAGATAAGTGTTCTTACTCCATATCCTTGCCAATGTGAGCTATCATTTCTTTTATTGATCATGGATACTCTGAGAGATGTCAACAGTTTTGGTTTGCATTTCCCTGGTGGTTAAGCATCTTGTACATTATTGAAATGCTTCTCAGGCATTTTTTCATTGTTTGAGAATTCTGTTTACATCAGCACTTCATTTTTAAATTGGGTAATTTGCTTTCTTGGTGATCAGGTTTTTTCTGTTTGTTTATTGGTTTGGATATTTTTTTAGTTTTTTATATATTTTAAGTAATTGCCTAATATCATGTGAAGAGTTGGAAAAAAAAAAAGAACAACAAAAACCGGTTTTTCCATTTGGTATGATGCTGCTTTCTCTGAAAGACAGTGCCTTTTTCAATAGAGAAATTTCTCATTTTCATAATATCTTATTTGTAATTGCTTTTAGCGCCTATGCCAACAGTGTTCTGTTTAGAAGACTTCTCCTGTGTTGATGAGTTTAGTACTATTTCCCACTTTCTCTTTTATAAAATTCAGTGTATCTGGCCTTTATGTTGAGGGCTTTTAACCATTGGGAACTGAGTTTTTTGCAGGGTAATACATATGTATCTACTTGCTTTCTTCTAAACCAGCATCATTTATTGAAGAGTTTTCCCATTATGAATTCCTGGATTCTTTATTAAAAGTCTTAGGTATGTGAGCTTTCTGTGGGCCTTAAATTCTATACCATTCATCAATACATCTCCTTTTGTGCCAATGCCATGCTTTTTTCATTACAGTGTCTCTAGAACATTTGGAGATTGGGGAAGGTGATCCCTCCTGGGATACTTCGATGATTCTGGATTGTGTTAGCCCTTTCTTTTGTGTGAGTGCTTATTTTCCATATGAAACTGAAATTGTCCTTTCAAGTTGTGTGGGGAATAGTATTGGAATTTTGATGGGGATTGTGTTGGATCTGTAGATTGCTTTTGATAGAATGGCTATACTACATTCTCCTGATCCATGAGCATGGGAAATGTTTCCAACTTCTAATATCTTAATATATTCAATGTTGTAAAGTCTTTATTGTACAAGTGTTTTTCTTATTTTAGTTTGATGTTGCCTGTGGGGTTTCCTGTAAGTTGCCATTTTATGTTGAAGTATGTCCCTTGTATCTGTACTTTCTCCAGGCCTTTTAACAAGAAGTGGTTTTTGATTTTTGTCAAAGGCCTTTATTCCTTTAATGAGATGAAGACCAGATTGTTTATATGATGGGTTATATTTTGATTTCCATATGTTGAACTATCCATGCATCTCTGGAGTAAAGGCTACTAGATTATGGTAGATGGCCTTTTAGATGTGTTCTAGAATTCATTTGCAATTATTTTCTTTCTTTTTCATTTATTTTATTTATGTACATTTCAAATGTTATCCCTTTCCTCATTTCCCCTCTGCAACCCCATTATACCATCCTCCTTACCCTGCTTCTATGAGGGTGCTCCCCACCCACCTACCTACTCCTGCCTCACCTCCCTAGCATTCCTCTATACTGGGGCATCAAGCCTTCACAGGACTAAGGGGCCCCTCCCATTGATGTCAGATAAGGTCCCTTCAGCTCCTTCAGTCTTTCCCCTAACTGCTCCATTGGGGTCCCTGTGCTCAGTTCTATGGTTGGTTGTTTGCATCAGCATCTGGATTGGTCAGGATCTGGTAGAGCCTGTCAGGAGACAGCTGTATCAGGCTCCTGTCAGCAAGTTCTTCTTGGCATTAGAAATAGTGTCTGGGTTTGGTGTCTGCATGTGGAATAGGTTCCTAGGTGGGGCGGTCTCTGGATGGGCTTTCCTTCAGACTTTGCTCCACTTTGTCCCTGTATTTCCTTTAGATAGGAGCAATTCTGGGTTAAAACTTTGGAGATGTGTGGATGGCCCCATCCCTCAGCCGGGTAGGGGAACATGCCTAACCTCTGGATATGATCTCAGCATGTTCTCCCTCCCCTTTGTGGGGGCATTTTAGCTAATGTCATCCCCATGGGTTCCTAGGAGTCTCATGCTTTCCTGACATCTGGAACTTTCTAGTTGCTACCCCCTACTAACTCATCCCCCATTGCTACACATTTATGTTCAATTTCCTGACCCTCTGTACATCTTCTCCGTCTCCTTCCAAACCTGACTCTTCCCCTCTTTTTCTCCTCCACCTCTTCTCTTCCTTCCATGACCATTCCATTCTCTACTTCCTTTGATCATTTTATCACCCCCTTGGCAATATGGGGCCTTGGCAAGTGTCTGATCAAAGCCCTTTTAATTTGGACCAAAGTTTTCACTCTTTAGTCTTCCTTCTTCTTGAGCTTCAAATGGGCTGTGAATTGTATTTTGGATATTCCATGTTCTTTGCCTAATACCCACTTATCACTGAGTACATACCATGTGTGGTCTTTTGTGATTGAGTTACCTCACACATGTTGATATTTTCTAGATACATTTGCCTGCAAATTTCATGAAGTCATTGTTTTTAATAGCTGAGTAATATTCCACTGTATAAATGTACCACATGTGCTATATCTATTCCTCTGTTGAGGGACATCTGAGTTGTTTCTAGCTTCTGGCTATTATAAATATAGCTGCTGTGAATATACTGGAGCATGTACCCATGTTACATGTTGGAGCGTCTTTTGGGTATATGCACAGAAGTGGTATAGCTGGGTCCTCAGTTAGTACTATGTCTAATTTTCTGAGGAACCACCAGACTGATTTACAAAGTGGTTGTACCAGCTTTCAATTCCACCAGAAATATGAGAAATTTTTTTGCTTTTATGTCCATGAGGGAAATTGGCCTGTAATTTTCTTTCTTTGTTGGGTCTTTATATGCTTTAGTTATTAATGTAACTTTGGCCTCTTAAAAAAATAGATAATGTTCCTTCTAGAATAAATTTTGGTGTTTTAATGTTAACTTTTCTTTAAAAACATGATGGAATTATGTGAAAACCCAACTTGTCTTTTCCTTTTTATGTGAGACTTTCAATTATGGCTTCTGTGGTGTTCCTGCCTGCACGCAGACCGGCGCCTTGTCTGCATGGGCAGAACACCTTGGGGTGGGTTCGCACTC
>NC_034596.1:56618231-56637004 GCF_900095145.1 Mus pahari
TCCGATGGTGGGCGGTCCAGGCGACGGTGGGCGGTGACAGTGGGCGGTTCGAGGACGCTGTCCAGATCCAGGGTTCCAGGAAGAAACTCCCAACCTGTCTGCAAGAGGCGGAACACAAGGCTTAGAGGGAGGAGCCAACAGGCTTCAATTTCACTAAGGTTAAGAGTCTGTTTAAATTGCTTATATGATCTTGGATTAACTGTGGTAAATGGTGTATATCAGTAAATCTATTCCTGTCTTTTAGATTTTCCATTTTGTTGGAGTCTAGGGACTTATTTATATTTTTAATTTATATTTTTACACTCCATATTTCATTCCCCACCACCCCATCCACCCTCCTACTGCTCCACATCCCACCCCTCCCTATCCCACCCCATCTCCACATGGATGCCCCCACTCCCATCCCACCTGACCTCTAAACTCCCTGGGGCCTCCAGTCTCTTGAGTGTTAGGTGCATCATTTCTGAATGACCATAGACCCTTAAGTCCTCTACTATATGTGTGTTGGGGGCCTCATATCAGCTGGTATAGGTGGTCTGTTTGGTGGTCCAGTGTTTGAAACATCTCAGGGGTCCAAATTAATTGAGAATGCTGGCTTCCTTCAACCTTCTCGAAATCAACAACAGGGGTTAGCTGTTTCTGTCCATAGGATGGGTGCAAATATCTACATCTGACTCTTTCAGCTGCTTGGTAGGTCTTTTGAAGGGCAGTCATGATAGATCCCTTTTTATGAGCACATCATATCCGCAGTAATAATGTCAGGTCTTGGTCCCTCAACTTGAGCTGGATCCAATTTGGGCCTATTGCTGGACCTTCTTTTCCTCAGACTCCTCTCCATTTTCATCCCTGTAATTCTTTCAGACAGGAACAATTATGGGTCAGAGATGTGACTGTAGAATGACAACCCCATTCCTCACTTGATGCCTGTCTCCCTGCTGGAGGTAGGCTCTATAAATTCCCCTCTACCTACTGTTGGGTATTTCATCTAAGGTCCTTCCCTTTGAGTAGTAAGTGCCTCTTACCTCCCAGGACTCTGGTGCATTCTGGGTAGTCCCCCAACCCCTATTGCCTGATGTTGCTCATTTACATTCTTTCTGCTGGCCTTCAGGGCTTTAGTCCTTTTCCCTCATCCAATACCAGATCAGGTTCCACTCTCCCCCACTTGCCCCCACCCAGTCCACTTTCCATCACAGCCCCCTCCCTCTCTCCCCACTTGTGATTGCTTTATTTCTCTCCCAAGTGGAACTGAGATATCCTTACTTGGGCACTTTAGTTTGTTAAGCTGAGTTCTGTGGACTGTATCTTGGGTATTCTGTACTTTTTTTTTTTGGCTAATATCCACTTATTAGTGAGTACATACCATACATATCCTCCTGGTTCTGAGTTACCTCACTCAGGATGATATTTTATAGTTCCATCCATTTGCCTGCAAAAGTCAGGTTGACCTCATTCTTAATAGCTGGGTAGTATTTCATTGTGTAAATGAACCTTTTATGTATCTATTCTTCTGTAGTAGGACATATAGGTTGTGCCCAGCTTCTGGCTATCACAAATAAAGCTGCAATGAACAATGAAACACATGCCCCTATGGCAATGTGGGGCATCTTTTGGGTATAGATGGGTCTTCTGGTAGATCTATTTTCAATTATCTGAGGCATGTCCAGATTGATTTCCTGAGTAGTTGTACCATTTTGCAATCAAACCAGCAATGGAGGAGTGTTCTTCTTTTTCTATATCCTCTCCAACATGTGTTGTCACCTGTGGTTTTGAACTTAGCTATTCTGATTGGTGTAATGTAGAATCTCAGGTTTGTTTTGATTTGTATTGCTCTGATCACTAAAGACTTTCAACATTTCTTTAGGAGCTTCTCAGTCATTCGAGATTCCTCAGTTATGAATTCACTGTTTAGTCCTATATCCCAGTTTTTGATTTGGTTGTTTGGTTGTTTTGTTTTTTCCTGAGCTCTTTATGTATTTTGGATATAAGCACTCTATCAGATGTTGGGTTAGTGAAGATTTTTTTCCCAATCGTAGGTTGTCAATTTATCTTTTCTACTATGTCCTTTGCCTTACTGAAGCTTTCCTGTTTCACGAAGTCCCATTTAACAATTGTTGATCTTATAGCATGAGCCATTGGAGATCTCTTTAGGAAATTTCCCCCTGTGATAATGAGTTCTTATCACCTTGTACAAAGCTCAAGTCCAAGTGGTTCAAGGACCTAAGCATAAAACCAGATACACTGAATCTAATAGAAGAGAAAGAGCCTGGACTGTAGGTTTTTAAAGCCCTAGAAAAAGCAAGAAAGTAATCTTTCAATAAACCTAAAAGAAGCCACATGAGCAGAATCCCAACTCTAACAAAAAAAGATAACAGGAAACAACAATTACTTTTTCTTAATACCTCTTAATATCAATGAACTTAATTCTCCAATAAAAAGACATAGACTAACAGACTGGTTACATAAACAGGACCCAACATTTTGCTGCATACAGGAAACCCACCTCAGTGACAAAAACAGACACTACCTCAGAGTAAAAGGCTGGAATAAAAATTTCTAAGCAAATGGCTCTAAGAAAGAAGCTGGAATAGCCATTCTAATATTGAATAAAATCAACTTTCAACCTAAAGTTATCAACCCCCCCCCAAAAAAAAAAAAAAAACAAAAACAAGAAAGGACACTTCATACTCATGAAAGGTAAAATCTACCAAGATGAACTCTCAATTCTAAACATCTATGCTCCAAATTCAAGGGCATCCACATTCATAAAACTCAAAGCACACATTGCACAGCACACAATAATAGTGGGAGACTTCAATACTCCACTCTCAGCAATGAACAGATCATGGAAACAGAAACTAAACAGAGACACAATGAAACTAACAGAAGTTGTGAAAAAAAAAAAGGATTTATCTGATATCTGTAGAACATTTTATCCTAAAACAAAAGGATATACTTTCTTCTCAGGACCATATGGTACCTTCCCCAAAATGGACCAAATAATCTGTCACAAAATAGGACTCAATGGATACAAGAAGACTGAAATAATCCCATGATTCATACCAGATCAGCATGGACTAAGGCTGATCTTCAATAGCAACATAAATAATAGGAAGTCCACATACACGTGGAAGATGAACAATACTCCACTAAATGATAACTTGGTCAAGGAAGAAATAAAGAAATAAAAGACTTTTTAGAGTTTAATGGAAATGAAGCCACAACATACCCAAAATTATGGGACACAATGAAAGAGTCCTAAGAGGAAAAATCATAGCTCTGAGTGCCTCCAAAAAGAAAATGGAAGCCAGGCGTGGTGGCACACTCCTTTAATCCCAGTACTCGGGAGGCAGAGGCAGGCGGATTTCTGAGTTCGAGGTCAGCCTGGTTTACAGAATGAATTCCAGGACAGTCAGGGCTACACAGAGAAACCCTGTCTTGAAAAAACAAAAAAACAAAAAAACAAAAAAACAAAAAAAAGAAAGAAAATGGAGAGAGCATACACTAGTAGCTTGACAGCACACCTGAAATCTCTAGAACAAAAACAAACAAATTCACCCAAGACAAGATATGGCAGGAAATGATCAAACTCTGGACTAAAATCAACCAAGTGGAAATAAAAAGAACTATACAAAATATCAACCAAACTAGGAGCTGTTTTTTTGAGAAAATCAACAAAATAAATAAACCCTTAGCCAGACTAACTAGAGGGTACAGGGACAGTATCCTAATCAGAAATGAAAAGGGAGATATAACAACAGAATCTGAGGAAATCCAAATTATCATCAGATCCTACAACAACTGCCTATACTCAACAAAACTGGGAAACCGGGATGAAATGGACAATTTTTTTAGACAGATACCTGGTAGCATAGTTAAATTGGGATCAGATTAATGATCTAAACAGTCCCATACCCCTAATGAAATAGAAACAGTCATTAATAGTCTCCCAACCAAAAAAAAGCCCAGGACCAGATGAGTTTATGCAGAATTCTATCAGACCTTCAAAGAAGACCTAATGCCAATACTCCTCAAACTATTCCACAAAATAGAAACAGAACATACTCTACCCAATTCATTTTATGAAGCCACAATTACTCTGATACCTAAACCACACAAATATCCAACAAAGAAAGAGAACTTCAAACAAATTTCCCTTGTGAATATTGATGCAAAATACTCAATAAAATTCCCAAAACCCGAATCCAAGCACACATCAAAATGATCATTGATCATGATCAAGTAGGCTTCCTCCCAGGGATGAATGGATGTTTCAAAATATGGAAATCCATCAATGTATTCCACTATATAAACAAACTGAAAGACAAAAGCCACATGATCATCTCATTAGATGCTGAGAAAGTATTTGACAAAATCCAACACCCATTCATAATAGTCTTGGCAAGACCAGGAATTCAAGGCCCATATCTAAAGATAGTAAAAGCAATATAGAGCAATCCAGTAGTCAACATCAAACTAAATGGAGAGAAACTTTAAGAAATCCCGCTAAAATCAGGCACTAGACAAGGCTGCCCACTCTCTCCCTACCTATTCAATATAGTTCTTCAAATCCTAGCCAGAGCAATTAGACAACAAAAGAAGATCAAAGAGATACAAATTGGAAAGCAGAAAGTCAAAATACCACTATTTGCAGATGATATGATAGTATACATAAGTGACCCCAAAAATTCCACCAGAGAAATCCTAAACCTGATAAACAACTTCAGTGAAGTATGTAGATATAAAATTAACTCAAACAAAGCAGTGACCTTTCTCTACACAAAGGATAAATGGACTGAGATAGAAACTAAGGAAACAACACCATTCACAATAGTCACAAATAATATAAAATAACTTGGTGTGACTCTAAATAAGCAAGTGAAAAATCTGTATGATAAGAACTTCAAGTCTCTGAAGAAAGAATTCAAAGATCTCAGAAGATGGAAAGATCTCCCATGCTCATGGATTGGCAGGATTAATATAGTAAAAATGGCCACCTTGCAGAAAGCAATCTACCTATTCAATGCAATTCACATCAAAATTCCAGCTCAATTTTTCACAGAGTGAGAAAGGGCAATTTGCAAATTCATCTGGAATATCAAAAAATCCAGGATAGCAGATACTATTCACAACAAAGAACTTCTTGTGGAATCACCATCCCTGATCTCAATCTGTACTATAGAGAAATTGTGATAAAACCTGTATGGTACTAGTATAGTGAGAGACAGGTAGATCAATGCAATAGAATTGAAGACCCAGAAATGAACCCACACACCTGTAGTATCTTGATCTTTGACAAAAGAGCCAAAATCTTCCAGTGGAAAAAAAGACAGTGTTTTCAACAAATGGTGCTGGCTCAACTGCCAGTTAACATGTAGAAGAATGTGAATTGATCCATTCTTATCTTCCTGTACAAAGCTCAAGTCCAAGTGGAACAAGGACTTCCACATAAAACCAGAGACACTGAAAATTACTGAGGAGAGAGTGGGGAAGAGCCTCGAACATATATGGGCACAAAGGAAAAAAATTCCTGAATGAGACCCCAATGACTTGTGCTGTAAGATCAAAAATTGACAAACGGGACCTCATAAAATTGCAAAGCTTCTGTAAGGCAAAGGACAAACTATTAATTGATAGGTAAACTATCAATAAGACTAAAAGGCAATGAAGAGATTGGGAAAAGATCTTTACTGATCCTAAATCTGATAGGGGGCTAATATCCAAATAGATACAAAGAGCTCAAGACATTAGACCCCAGAGAACTAAATAACCCTAATAAAATGGGGTACAGAGCTAAACGAAAGATTCTCAACTGGGGAATACCGAATGGCTGAGGAGCATGTAAAATTTTTTCAACATCCTTAGTCATCAGGGAAATACAAATCAAAATATACTTTTGATTCTACCTTATACCAGTCAGAATGGCTAAGAAAAAAAACTCAGGTGTTAACAGATGTTGGTGAAGTTGTGGAGAAAGAGGAGCACTCCTCCATTGCTGGTGGGATTGCAAGCAGGTGCAACCACTCAGGAAATCAGTTTCGAGGTTCCTCAGATAAATGGACATAGTACTACCAGAGGATACAGCAGTATTTCTCCTGGGCATAAACTCAGAAGGTGTTCCTACATGTAAATAGGACACACGATCCACTATGTTCAGAGCACCCTCATTTATAATAGCCAGAAGCTAGCAAGTCACCAGATGTCTGTCAACGGAGGAATGGATACAGAAAAAGTGGCACATATATACAATGGAGTACTACTCAGTTATTAAAAATAATGAATTTATGAAATTCTTAGCCAAATGGATGGATCTGGAGTATATCATCCTGAATGAGGTAACCCAATAACAAAAGAACACACATGAGATGCACTCACTAATAAGTGGATATTAGCCCAGAAGCTCAGAATACCCAAGATACAATTTGCAAATCACATGAAAATCAAGAAGAAAGAAGACCAAAGTATGGACACTTTGATCCTTCTTACAAGGGGGAACAAAATACCCATGGGATGAGTTACAGAAACAAAGTGTGGTACAGAGACTGAAGGAAGGACCATCCAGAGACTACCCTACCTGGGGTTCCATCCCATATACAACCACCAAACCCAGACACTATTATAGATGCCAACAAAAGCTTGCTGACAGGAGCCTTTTTTAGCTGTCTCCTGAGAGGATCTGTCAGTGCTTGACAACTACAGAAATGGATGCCTACAGCCATCCATTGAATGGAGTACAGGGTCCCCAGTGGAAGAGTTAGAGAAAGGACCCAAGTTAGCAGCCCCATAGTTGGAACAACAATATGAACTAACCAGTATCTCCAAAGCTCCCTGGGACTAATCCACCATGCAAAGAGTACACATGGAGGGACCCATGGCTCCAGCTGCATATGTAGCAGAGAATGGCCTTCTCAGTCATCAATAGGACAAGAAGCCCTTGGTCCTGTGAAGGTTCTATGCCCCACTATAGGGGAATGCCAGGGCCAGGAAGCTGGAGTGTGTGGGTTGATGAGCAGGGGGAAGGGGAAGGGATAGGGGTTTTTCAGAATGAAGACCAGGAAAGGGGATAATATTTGAAATGTAAATAAAGAAAACATCTAATAAAAATACAAAAAATAAACATGTCCATATGGTTGTTTTTATTTCCACACATGTCTGATCTCATGTCTCTGTTTTTCTCTTTATTTTGTTAATTTAGATATTCTCTTTCAACTATTTGACTGTCAAACTTATCGATTTTCTCAAATAATCAACTATTTGTATCATTGATTCTCTGTACTTTTTGTTTGTTTGGGTAGATTTTTTTTCTGTTTTATACATTTCAGCCATGAGTTTATTTCTTGCCATTTATTCCTTTCAGGGGTGATCTTTTCTTTTTATTCTAGAGCTTTCATGTGTGCAATTATGTTTCTAATATGCGATTTTTCTTTTTAAAAAACTATGTAGTCACTTAGTTATTTAGACTTGCTTCTTTCAAACATCTTTATTGCGTCACATAGTTTGAGTATGTTGTGTTTTCATTTTCAATTAATTTGAAAGGTTTTTAATGCCTTTTTCAATTTCTGTTTTTTTGCTAATTTTACATTTAGTAATGAATTGATCAATTTCCATGAGTTTGTAAAGCTTTCTGTCATTTTTTGCTTTTGTTGATATCCTGCTTTAATCCATGGTAGTCAGAAAGAATGTAGGGTTTTATGTGTGTGTGTGTGTGTGTGTGTGTGTGTGTGTGTGTGTGTGTGTGTGTGTGCTATATGTGTGTATGTCTGTATGTGAGTTTGTATGTGTCTGTCTCTATGTTTGTGTTTCTGTGTGTGTATCTCTGTGTTTATAGTGTCTGTGTGTGTGTGTTTGTGTGTGTGCGTGTGTGTGTGTGTGTGTGTGCATATCTGTTTCAATTCCCCTATTTCTATTACCCATATACATTTGGTTTTTTTCATTGTGTCCCAGATTTCCTAGATGTTTTGTGCCTGGATTTTTAGATTTAATATTTTCTCTGACTGTGATATCAATTTCTTCTATCTTTTCTTTGTTTCTGAGATTCTCTTTTCTATCTCTTGTATTCCTTAGAAGTTGCTTGCCTCTGAAGTTACTGTTTATGTTTCTAAATCCTTTCTTTCCATTTTTCCCTGTGAATTTTTCACGTCTTAAACAGTTTTCTTCAAAGCCTCTACTGCTTCTTTGTGGATTCATAGATTCCATTAATGGGTTTATCCATATCCTCTTTAACGTCCTTGGTCATAGTCACAAACACTATTTTGAAGTCTTTTTCTTGTGCTTAGCTATCTTGTACTTCTCAGGGTCTCCTATAGTAGGGCTGTTCCACTTCAATGCAGACATATTCTTTGGGTGTTAGGTATTTTGTTTTTATATTGGCATTTAGACATCTGAATTTGAGATGATGTTAACTCTAGGTTCTGATATCTAGTTTTGTGTTTGTTATGTGTTTGCTTGCTTCTGTTGTCCTCTGTGGTTCTCAGGAGTGTTCTCTGGCTATATATTGCCTAGTTTTGATATCCTGCATGGTATGACCATTATGGGGGCAGGGAATCCAGGATAGAATATATTTCTAGGTATTGAGAGCTGACAGGAGAAGTCGATAGACGGGGGGAGGTCAGAGAGGCTCCACAAAAGTGAGCAATGCTGGATCACCCATGAAGCCCGGCTGGAGGAAATAGAAAATTACCTTGTTGAAAACAATTCACTTCTGCCCACCGATCATAAGTATATCTATGCTTTGTAAACATTTTTCTTATACAAGAGGACGGGCAGGCACCTATAGATGTTTTGCTTCAAGGCTGGGCAAGAAAGTTGATTGTTAATTGATGCAGGATTACACAGAATACTGTGGGTAGCATCACTTCCTTGGAAAATGATACCTGGCTGAAAAAAAAAAAAAAAAAGCCTAGGTAAACTTTAGTGTGTCGGCAAACCAGTACGCAGTCATCAGTGGTAAAAGCACATGTAAGAAAAAAGCTTATGTGCAATAAAATAGATATCACATTTTGTTTTTCTATTTTTGGTTTTTAAATATCAAGCAGCATGTTCCTGGCCTAAGCCATTACTATTTTGTAGACCATTGGCCTTAGCTATGATTCTGTTTCTCTCACTCATAAAGAAAACGTTGGAAATGTCTGGGTATATTTTAGATTGTAATGAAGGGGATTATGATAAAGAATTTTAAAGCCCTGTGTTAATGTTGTCAAGGTAGAGAAGATATATTCTAGAGAAGCATGACCCCGGTAAACATTAACTTTGAGTTAAAATAGAAAAACACTCAGAGAGTGTGGGAGAGATGGATTAGCATTTAAGAGCACTGTCTGTTCTTTCAAAGGACATGCTCCCAAGAGCTAGTACCAACCTAGGCCACCACAACTGTTTCTAATTCCAGTTGGAGAGAATGTGGTGCCTATTTCTTATGTCCTTGGGTAATGGACATGCATGTAGGAAAGAAAGAAAGAAAGAAAGAAAGAAAGAAAGAAAGAAAGAAGGAAGGAGGAGAAAAGGAGAAAAGGAGAAAGGGAGAAAGGGAGAAAGAAAGAGAAGCTCTAAGAAAACCAAAACATGGAGAAGTTATATAGACTGATTTTGGCTTTATGATAGAATTCTGATTTATTAACTAGTTTAAAGTAAAAAGACATTTTTTCATTCTTTTTATTGGATATTTTATTTACTTACATTTCAAATGGTATCCCCTTTCCCAGTTTCTTCCCTGGAAACCCCCTATCTCACCCCTCCTCCCTCTACTTCTATAAGGGTGATCCCCAACCACCCAGCCGCTCCCACCTCACCACTCTTGCATTCCCCTACACTGGGGCATCAAACTTTCACAGGACCTAGGGCCTCTCCTCCCATTGATGCCAGACAAGGCCATACTCTGCTACATATGCAGCTGGATCCATGGGTCCAAAGAGTGATGTGCACTCTTTGGTTGGTGGTTTAGTCCCTGGGAGCTCAGGGGTGGGGTGGGGATGGAGGTCTAGTTGGTTGGTATTGTTGTTATTCCAATGGGGTTACAAACCCCTTCAGTTCCTTCAGTCCTTTCTCTAACTCCTCCATTGGGGACCTCATGCTCATTCCAATGTTTAGCTGCAGCATCCTCCTCTGTATTTGTCAGACTCTGGCAGAGTCTCTCAGGAGACAGCTATATCAGGTTCCTGTCAGCAAGAACTTCTTGGTATTTAAAATAGTGTCTGGGTTTGGTGTCTGTATATGGCATGGAGCCCCAGGTGGGGCAGTCTCTGGATAGCCTGTGAAAAGACTTTATTACCAGTGTTTACTCATGTGAAAGAAATTCTAGAAGGTTTCCAATAGAAGGTTCCCACTGGGAAGCCCTCACAGAACTTCAGAGAGATTTTTGCAGTACATTATATATCTAGAAATTTGAACCAGCTCTAAGAATACTTAGTCTCAGAACTGGCAAACTGGTACTTCCATTGGCCAAAGCCTACTGTTCCTTCCAAGTTGGCTTCTGCATAAGATGCTGTGCAAATGAGCCACAACACCAGAGAATGAGCTAAGTGCCTATTTTTGAAAGTCCTAGAAAATGCACATCTCCTTGGCATTTTGTTCTCTTGGTTATAAAGGGACATCACAGATTCACTGAGGGACAAGGTATTGGCTCTAGATCTTGAAGAGCTTTGATCACTTAGCTCTCTTAGAGTGCAGCCACAAGAAAATTGGAATACCAATTATATTGTTGATAGGTGGCTGGGGCTTTGATTTTTTCTTCTAGAATCATGGGTAAAAAAAAAAAATCAAAGAAATATCCATGGGAGAATTTGTTTCTTGTCTGATTATAAAATCTGTAGTATGATACCAATAGTCCTTCCAGAGACCATTTAAAATGCTAAAAGCCCATGGCATCATCTATAAAAGCAAAGAAAACAGTTTAATTGCCAGAAATAATGTTGAATAAAAACATGTTGGATGCCTGAAGATTGTCTAGACTGCTTTTCATTCATATGTCAAAGGAATAAATAGATATATCATATCACACTGCTGTAACTTGTCCTTACATTTAGTGGGACTGTATCCCTTAGCATGATGTAGCAGTGGTTATGGAGAAACAGCAGCTCTGATGACATGACATGATCTAAAACCTTGCATGACCATTGTCAACTATGATTTCCTCTGAGAAGGGTGGATGCATTATCAGAATCTTCCCCAAGATTTCAGAATTCTTACTGGAAGTGAAATGTGCTGTTAGTGGGTGCTAGAATATAAAGGAAGTGGAAGGTTCACTGAACTGGGGATTATACCGACACAATTTTCATCAGTTGTTACTCTGCAGACAGAGCAGATGTCAGTTACATAGCCGCCAGGAGTCATCTACACTTTTGTCAGTAACCCCTCACCCATGCTCCTGCAAGTTACCACAACAAACTCATTGTTCATCAAGGTGAAGATTGATGGAATCATTTCTGTGGACTGTGGTGGATTGTGGTTTGACTATCTGGCATAAATAGTCATTTCTGTGTATCCTCTCTGGAAAAGCCACATAATACCACAGTAATCCAGGAAATCCAATTTCATTGCCTACAGAAACTCAACTTTGAAAATGGAAATATTCATGAATATTTTAATAGAAAAAAGAAATAATACTCGTAGAAAAAGAATAAAAGGAGAAACAGGAATTTCTGAATAATAGCATACATTTTAAAATCCACAGTACATATACCTATGTGACACTGATAAATGTAGAAGAGTCATAAAGGCAGAGTATTGAGGGTGGAAAGGAAGGCACATAAATAGGACAAATGTAAATAGGAATTTATTGTATTAGTGATAGGCAGTTTTGTTATTTTGCAAAGAATATTTTCCAATGTACAATACTGATGTATTCTGAATATTAATGTGTGCTTTTTACAATTTATTCAAAAACTATAAGGAGCTACCCTGACTGGTTTTCTTATTTTGTGGATATGGAGGATATTATCAGAGTTTTGTTCCAAAGACCATAGAAAATGTGAAGAAAGCATGACCTAAAGTAGAGTGTATCTAATGTACCTCTCTTTATGTTTATCCATTCTGAGGTGAGCTTCAGTGGATCCTATTGTGTTTCAGTGTCTCATTTGGTTTTCAGCCATGCTATACCAAAAGTCCCCTATACTCTCCCCCCCCCACTCCCCTACCCACCGACTCCCACTTCTTGGCACTGGTGTTCCCCTGTACTGGGACATATAATGTTTGCAAGACCAAGGGGCCTCTCTTCTTAATGATGGCTGACTAGGCCTTCTGCTACATACGCAGCTAGAGACACGAGCTCTGGGGGTACTGGTTAGTTCATATTGTTGTTCCACCTATAGGGTTGCAGCACCCATCAGCTCCTTGGGTACTTTCTCTAGCTCCTCCATTGGGGGTCCTGTGTTGCATCCAATAGCTGACTGTGAGCATACATTTCTGAAAGTACTACCAGAGGATTCAGCAATACCTCTCCTGGGCATATATCCAGAAGATATTCCAACTGGTAATAAGAAAATATGCTCCACTATGTTCATAGCAACCTTATTTATAATAGCCAGAAGCTGGAAAGAACCCAGATATCCCTCAACAGAACAGAAAATGTGGTACATTTACACAATGAAGTACTACTCAGCTACTAAAAACAATGAATTTATGGAATTCCTAGGCAAATGGATGGATCTGGAAGGCATCATCCTGAGTGAGGTAACCCAATCACAAAAGAACTCACATGATATGCACTCACTGGTAAGTGGATATTAGCCCAGAAACTTAGAATACCCAAGATACAATTTGCAAAACACATGAAACTCAAGAAGAACAAAGACCAAAGTGTGGACATGTCGCCCCTTCTTAGAATTGGGAACAAAATACCCATGGAAGGAGTTACAAAGACAAAGTTTGGAGCTGAGAAGAAAGAATGGACCATCCAGAGACTGCCCTACCCGGGGATTCATCCCATAATCAGCCACCAAACGCAGACACTATTGCATATGCCAGCAAGATTTTGCTGAAAGGACCCTGATATAACTTTTCTGGTTTTATATAGCCTTTTAAATGTTATTCTGATATTTCCTTCTTATTTTTCTGCAATGTATGCACAATGGTTTCGTTCTATGTGTTTATGATGTGTGTATATGTGTGCCTACATATGTATAAGTGCCCATGCTTTTGCATATATGTATGTGAATACAAGCATACACATGTCACAGCACTCATGTGGAGGTTATAGGACAGGCTTGGGCATCAGCATGTAGGTTGGTCTTCAACTGTCGCCATGTCTAGACAGCATCTCTGTTGATTTTCCAGTCCATATGTCAGGTTAGATGGCCCACAAGAATTCTCTTTCCTTTCCTTTACATATCCCTATATGTGAACAGGTTACATATTCAGCTTTTGCTCAGGTCCTGAGGATCTGAACTCAGGTATTCATTTATGTGCTACAAGTGATTGCATCCACTGAAATGTCTGCCCAAACCACAGTGATTCCTTTAGGAAAGTGATTGTGGGCTCTTATCTATATTTTAAGGAGGTCTAAAAAAAAACTTCTACAGAAATATTGGTGTCCTAATTTGCCAAAGATTCTGAAATAATTGAACTCAAGTATCCTTATAAGACAATATAAAGATTTTTCTAGATGGGCCAAAAGTGCCAATACATGTAATAGCCTTGTATAAGAAAAAATGACTCTTTACAAAGTATAGATATACTTATGATTGGTGGTTGGAAATGAATTGTTTTCAAGATTTTTATTTTCTATTTCTCCAGCAGTCCAAATGACCTCTCTTTGCTATGTTGTCCAGCTTTGCATATGTAATTTTTTAAAAAAATGTGACGAGTAAGGTTTGTACAAATAACATATTATGCTTTCAAACAACATTTTCTTGATTATTAAAACATTTGTGTGTTTATAGGATTGTTCTGTTTACTTGTTTAATCTATTTATATTGGTTAACAAGAATTGTCATGTATTCTAAATGTTAACTCAATGTCAGTCTTTTCTGTTCCAAGATCTGTATATAATAAGGACAGAAGATTCTGTTCAGTGCCTGATTCTCAGAGAGTGGTTAAGCCCTCTTTCTTATCCCTCACATCACTCTGAACATGCCAAGAAGAAAAGACACGTGGCTCTCACTTGGAAATAAAAATGTTTCAACTATTCCCTGGAAACTTCAATCTTAACTGACTGCATAGTCCCAGCTAAATCAAAGCCACCATTCTTGATATTACCAACCCTTATCACGACTTGCACTTGTGGCTCACCAAGAAACATCAGTTGTGCAGAAATAAGCACCTTCATATGATGACTATTGGCCATAGAATATTGTGTATTATTTCTGATAATAGATAGAATATTGAAACATGGTTTTGACTTAAATATAACTAATTATATAGTTACTTAATATGTTTATTTTCCTATTTTAACTGTTCCTTTAAGGGCTAACTCGACTGTCTATTCAACTGGATGTCCACATTACATCTATGGACTGATGGCCACAGTACAACTTATGTATTATAAAGTTGTTAGTATGCATTAATGTTTATTACTTAAGACCAAGGCTAAGTAGCATGGACAGCTGGAATAGATATTACTAGCATAATTAAATTTCTTCCTGCTGTAATAAACTTGATTATGGTAATAGAAACCTTTATTCTAATAAAGAAGAGTGTTGCATGAGGTCTTATCACTGATTTTCTTCACAACACAGAGGCAGTTGTGTTAGGCGTATACAGAGTGCACACAAACTATATACCTAGAATTGATGGGCTACTGCTTAATTTACACCCAACTCCAAAACCTTGTTTAGTTAACTACTGTATTAAATCATCATTCCACTGTTCAGGAGCAAAGTCTATTGTCAGTGACATGAAGATTTTAGGTAACCTATGTGTTTCCTCCTTTTTTATCATATCTACCTTATAGTTTTAAAGATTTTCATGTCATATTGGCTAGTGACTCACCTCAGCATTCACGGCTTTGGATGAGTCTGTGGGTTTATATTTCTTTTGTCACCCCAATGACATTTTTAAGGAAGGGAAGAAACAAGTGCCTCTCAGAAGGAACTTTGAATTTTGACTTGCATTTGTTTCCTTGCTCTCTTTCTTATGTTTGCTCGGCTCTTTTAAAGTGTATTCCTTCAAATTACACATTAACATTGCACATATTTATGGAGCATTGTGTAATGCTGCAATACATGCATAAACAAATCTTCAAATCAGAGATAAGCATATTGATTCATTATATTTACAGAATTTCATGTAGCTCATATTGACCTCGTACTCTCTACATAGTTAAGATTTGTAGTGCACTCCTGCTCTGACATTCATTTCCCATGCACTATAATGAGAGATGTAAGCCATTTCATCAAGTTCATTTATCATTTCTTTGCTGTAAAAATATTTTCATTTTCAGAGGTATATAGACTCACAGAAACAAGTATCAAGTGTTTCTTTTTTTTTCTTTTGTTTCACAGAATCTCAACAGCAGCAATAATGGCAAAAGAAATGGAAGTAGAAGAACCCTTAGGGACTTGGGAGAATTCAATAGGATCAGATATAAGCAACAAGTGAAGGTTATAATGAAGAAAATGTGATCTAAGTATATTTGTTACACATCACATATATATGAAAATGCCATAGTGGTTGCTATTTTATACAATATATACTATTTTGAACGTGCTTGAAAAGAGTAAAAGGGTTCAGAAAGGTAGAAGAGAAAATGCAAACAAGAAGGAAGGATAAAATGAAAGAAAGGTGGAGGGAAGGAGGAAAGAAGGAAGTAAGTGATAGAGGTATGGATGAAAGAGGAAGGAAGGAAGGAAGAAGTGAGCTAAAAAGAAGAAGGCTAAATTAGGGAGCAAAATACAGCAGGGTAGAATTCAGTATCCCAGATGGAGACACTGAGATTCTTAGCAGAGCCCTGCTCAGACATTTTGAAGAAGTGGGCAACCATGTTTTTAGGTTAAAAGCAAATTATGCATCAACATATTCAAGAATAAGAATAAAAGAATAAGAATAAAAGAATAAGTCATTATGAGAAGACAATTGGCTGGGTGGTGGTGGCACTCACCTTTCATTGCAGCATTCTGGAGGCAAAGATAGGAGGAGCGCTGTGAGTTTGAAGCCAGCCTGGTCTAAAGAGTGAGTCACAGGACAGCTAGGGTCACCCAGAGAAAACTTTTCTCATCTTACCCCCCCAAATGGAAAGAATAAAATTGATATTTATAAGGTGAGACAAAGAAGAAATTTCCTCTCAATATAGTAGGCTAGTTGAATGAAAACACCCCAAAAGGTACATAGCTCCTAGAACAGAGAAGGTATACTTCCAGACAAAGAAGAGATGGCAATTACTGCCTTGACAGGTAAAAATTTATAGCTTTGTGACCCATGCTTCATAATTCATAATTCTAACCCATATTTTATCTGATTACTTTAGATTTAGTGCTCTTTAAAATTCAAGTTATTATTTCCAAAATGCCTGATGATCATTTTGGAGGGGGTTATAGTTACCCTATCATCATCTTGGCAACATAGACTTTCTCATTGTGTGAGGTTTCTGGGTGACCATCAAAGGATCATGTTCTGTAAACTGAATAAGCTCCATGTAAACGCTATTAATTTTCAAATAGCATTTCAGAATTGTGCATGTCATCCTGATTCTGAACACCATTACCCAATACATGTTTTGTTCACAGTAATGCCCTATGATTCATTGTCATCAATTCGTTATTTTTACCATACAGAATATTAAACCAGAGATCAGAAAGTCTGAACATATAAACAGGCCTGAAATGGTGTCTTCAAAGTCTGGTTCCCATCTGAAGTTCTTTTTTTGCTCTTTTAAGATAGCCAGGCCCACTCCACAAAGGGATGACACAGAGTGAAAATTATTCTTCATTTAACAAACAGAACAAGCACTTTACAGGAAAAATAACAATTATAAAATAGGTAGCCATGGTTACAACGGCATTTATAAAGGTTAAAGTAGAATAACTCATTTGGAAATGTGATGGTTTGAACTTCGTATTAGCAAAATGAACATATCTGAAATGTGTAAATGGAAAGAAAAGTCTCTTTTATTGAACACTTAATTTACTTTAAATGTATTTGGCTTTAACTAATTTTAAAAATACACTTAATTTTACAGATACTTTTACTAGATATTTCCACTCATAAAGGCCTTCAATATGTTGCACTTATTGAAATCCATGATTCTTAGTAGATGAGCAATATATTTGATATACTCATTGGGTTAAAAAGGCCAAACAAGTTTTGTTTTTTTAGCAGTTCTGAAGTTAATCTTGACTGTGGTGTTTCCATAAAAGTCAATTCTATTTTCTAGCAACTATAATTTGTTTTCTTAACAATTTCATTGTTGTCTGTGAAAAACCATGAAAATCATTAGAGAAGATAAGTTAAAATTCATTTCAGTATATTTTCATTATCTCTCAATATTGCATACCATATTATATATGATTGCTAAACTTTATTTAACTAATTTTAATGCATGGTCATTATAGTGAGTTTGGGGAACATAGATTCATTCACAATTACACATTTAATTAATTAGAAATCACTGCACTCTTTCTTTAATCTTTATTTGTGTGGACTAAAGAGATAGCTTGGTGGTTAATGGCACTTGAAGCACTTGCAAAGGTCCCAAACTCTATATAGATGGTACATTTCTCTATATAATAGACCATAAAGACTCCCCCCAAGACCTCTGAGAACTGATAACAATTTCAGCAATGTAGAAGTATGCAAAAAAATTAGTACCCTTCCTATATATCAATAAAATTGTACTAAAAATGTTTGAATAAACTTAGTTTTCATAATGCCTTAACACACACATATATCAAATATAGACATACTAAATGTATTACATAATATATTTAATATAATTTTAACATTTAATATAATTACAAATAGTATACATTTTTCTCTAAGTCCTGTGCATTAGTTTATATATCATGATAGATAATATTACATATATGCTATAGGTTTATTTCTTGCAAGTTAGAAAAACTATTAACCTACAATGTACATATGAGATTTAAAAAAGAAATTAATGAATAAGGAGACATCTTCAGGTTCTCAGCCTTTATCTGTTTCATATATCAAATATTTCTAAAAAGAAAATCACTTGGAATTTGTTGTAAATCTAAAGGTTCTAGATTTGTCCATGATAACATCAGGCTATTTCTTTTTTTAACCACTTTTTTTTTTAACATGATGAACCAATGAGTTTTACTGGGGTTTCTTAGAGGAATTATGTGAGGGCTCACTTACAGATGCAGAAATGGCTCAAAGACAGCTGCATCACCAAAGCACATCCCAGCATGGGTGACAGCTCACAAAAGCTGGTAAGCTGCAGAGTACAGGCAGCAAGCAGCTCAACAGGTTGGAGAGTGTTCTTTTCTGGTGGTTCAGTTGGTTTGGCCCTCTTCCAGGTGGTCCAGCGAGTCCCTATTTCTTGTAGGCAGCTCAGTAGAATACCCTGCTTCTTCTAGACTGCATGGTCTCTGGTTTTCCCAAGCAACTCAGCTGGTCTATGAGTCTGCAGCTTGGCTTGTCTGAGAGTGACTCTCAGCAGTCTTTTTTTTTTTTTTTTAAAATGGTTTTGTATTGTGTTTAGAAGAATGTTTTTGAATTTTATTGGTTCTCAGGGTTTTAGTCTGTTTTTAGTGTTCTTTCTGTTTTTTTTTTTTAATTTAATTAATTAATTTATTATTATTTTCTTTATTTACATTTCAAAGGCTATCCTGAAAGTTCCCTATACCACCACACCGCCCCTGCTCCCCTACCCACCCACTCTCACT
>NC_034596.1:56637554-56649607 GCF_900095145.1 Mus pahari
TTTTCTGTATCCATTCCCCTATTGAGGGCCATCTGGGTTCTTTACAGCTTCTGGCTATTATAAATAAGGCTGCTATGAACATAGTGGAGCATGTGTCCTTATTATCAGTTGGAAAATCTGCTGGGTATATGCCCAGAAGTGGTATTGCTGGGTCCTCCGGTAGTACTATGTCCAATTTTCTGAGGAACCACCAGATTGATTTCCAGAGTGGTTGTACAAGCTTGCAATCCCACCAGCAATGGAGGAGTGTTAATAGTGTAGACAATAAGCCTGTTGTTGCATATGTTTTCTTCAAATAAATAGATTTTACTTAAATTGGTAAACTACTTTAGTTGATGGAAGCTAGTAAATTTGATAATAATTGTGCACTACTATGAAGTTATTTTTTGTCAGTTTTATCATAGAGGATTTCCTTACGGAGAGATTATGTGTATGTATTTTGCCCATTAATATTTTAATTTTTGTTTTATTTTTTAATCTGTCTTTATTTGGCCTTCAAGTAACTATGCTTTTTCTTTATGATTCCAAACTGTTGTACCTATCTTTGTATTGAGTTATACATTTACTTTTATCAATCAGATCACCTAGAATTCTATAATGGTATCACAAACCAAGAACATCTTTATAATCCAATGCATCTTCTTACAATGTTGTCCATATATATGACAGTTTTAAGCCCAATTGAGAAAAATGTGTTAGTTTTTTAAAAATTTTTTACTAGTTCACACAACACATTCATTGCAATCAGAACCAAAATCTGAGGGGGGTCTTTATATACACAACAAGTTGGATCTAAGGTTTATTTAAAGACAAAATAGGTTGGAAAGATCAAGGAAATCTTGGAAAAGTTGTATAGCAGACATGTTCCTTGCCCCAAAGAATTATAATATAAGCCTTTAGAGATTAAACCTATGAAGTTCCAGTTGTGAGTACAGAATGGTATATGAACAATGATATAGTGACCAAAAGCATCTAGAATATGGAAATCTATGTAAAGGAACTTAGTTTATAAAAATCAGAAAGTCAAAAAAGTGAAAAATAATAGATATTTTAAAAAATAAAAATAGAATAATTGTAATCATAAAATAATAGATATAAATAAACTGAAAATTTCCAGAAAAATCAAGGCCCAAACAAACTAAGACGTTGCAAGTAAAAAGGGAAATCTATTTATAATTTGTCTAATAAACACAGATAAAGATGAACAAAGTGTCGAGAAAGCAGTTAGATGCCATTTTTGAATCCCATTTAATGCAAATAAAAATAGCTGATAACTTGTTTGGTTGGTAAGAATGATACTGTTGTTGATAAGTGTGAAAGTGAGTGGAGCCATCCCAAAGACTGACAAATACTGTCAGATGATGGGTCATCAAAGTTTTTGTTCTTTCAGGGCCTCACCTCAAAGTTCATAAGCACAGACAACATTATTATGTTAAATATTGAATATAAACCACTTAAGCTTTTTAATTATCTATTTTTATAGACCGATTTTTCCAGTGTTAAATCAGATTTGAAGAAGACCTCTGTCTTTAGAGATATTTTAGCTGTGACAAGAATGAAGAAAGAAAATTGAGCCAAAGGTGGTAGCAATTGCAAGATTTTATCAGCACTTGAGTCAACTCAACTACGAAGTGAGTTTGAAAACATTCTTAAATCTTGTCCAGGAAATAAATGAAATAAAATAGAGAGAATGAATGGAAGGAAAGGAAGAAAGAATGAAGAAAAGAAAGATGAATGGAAGGAAAGGAAGAAAGAATGAAGAAAAGAAAGAAAGAAAGAAAGAAAGAAAGAAAGAAAGAAAGAAAGAAAGAAAAGAAAGAAGGATTGAAGGAAGGAAGGAAGGAAGGAAGGAAGGAAGGAAGGAAGGAAGGAAGGAAGGAAGGAAGGAAGGAAGAAGAAAAAAATAGTTGCACCTACATTGCACCAAAGATGCTGTTCTTGAGCTTCATATGATTTGTAAATTGTACCTTGGGTATTCTGAGCTTTTAGCCTAATAACCACTTATCGGTGAGTGCATATCATGTGTATTCTTTTGTGACTGGGTTACTTCACTCAGAATGATGTTTTCTAGGTCCATCAATTTGCCTAAGAATTTCATGAAGTCATTATTTTAATATCTGTGTAGTATTCCATTGTGTAAATGTAGCACATTTTCTGTATCCATTCGTCTGTTGAAGGACATCTGGGTTCTTTCCAGCTTCTGGCTTTTAAAATAAGGCTGCTATGAACATAGTGGAGCATGTGTCCTTGTTATATATTGGAACATCTTTTGGGTATATGCCCAGGAGTGGTATAGCTGGGTCCTCAGGTAGTATTATGCCCAATTTTCTGAGTAACTGCCAAATTGATTAAAAGAGTGGTTGTACCAGCTGGCAATTCCAAGAACAATGGAGGAGTGTTCCTCTCTCTCCACATACTTGCCAACATTTGTTGTCACCCAAGATTTTGATCTTAGCCATTCTAACTGGTATGAGGTGTAATCTCAGGGTTGTTTTTATTTGCATTTCCCTGATGACTAATAATGTTGAATATTTCTTTAGGTACTTCTTAGCCATTCAATATTCCTCAGGTGAGAATTCTTTGTTTAGCTTTGTACTCCATTTTTGATAGGGTTATTTGGTTCTTCAGAGTTTAACTTCTTGAGTTCTTTGTATATATTGGATATTAGCCCTCTATCAGATGTAGGATTGGTAAAGATATTTTCCCAATCTGTTGGTTGCAGTTTTGTCCTAGTCATGGTGTCCTTTGCCTAACAGAAGCTTTGTAATTTTATGAGGTCCCATTTGTCAATTCTTTATCTTAGAGCATAAGCCACTGGTATTCTGTTTCCTTGTGCCCATGTGTTGAAGGCTCTTTCCCACTCTTTCTTATATTAGTTTCAGTGTGTCTGGTTTTATGTAGAGGTCCTTGATCTACTTGGAACTGAGCTGTGTACAAAGACATAAGAATGTATAGAATCGCATTCTTCTACATGCTGACCACCAGTTGAATCAGTACCACTTTTGAAAATAATGTCTTTTTTCCATTGTTGGTTTTAGCTTCTTTGTCAGAGATCAAGTGACCAATAGCTTTCCTCTACTCAAAAGATAAACAGTTTGAGAAAGGAATTAGGGAAGCTACACCCTTCAAAATAATCACAAATTATATAAAATATAATGCTGTGACTCTAACCAAGCAAGTGAAAGATCCATATGACAAGAACTTCAAGTCTCTGATGAAAGAAATCAAAGACATCAGAAGATGGAAATATCTCCCATGCTCATGGATTGGCAGGATTAATATAGTGAAAATGGCTATCTTGCTGAAAGCAATCTGCAGATTCAATGCAATTCCCATCGAATTTCAAACTCAATTCTTCATAGAGTTAG
The DNA here is from genome assembly GCF_900095145.1 of Mus pahari. Taxonomy (NCBI): domain Eukaryota; kingdom Metazoa; phylum Chordata; class Mammalia; order Rodentia; family Muridae; genus Mus; species Mus pahari. The sequence goes on from NC_034596.1 coordinate 56,640,923, forward strand.
AAAGAACAACTTACAAATTCAGTTAGAATGAAAAAGTCCAGGATAGTGAAAACTGTTCTCAACAATAAAATAACTTCTGATTGAATAACCATCCCTGACCTCAATCTGTACTACAGAACAATAGTGATAAAGAAATATATGGTATTGTTATTGAGACAGGCAGGTAGATCAATAGAATAGAATTGAAGATCCAGAAATGAATCTCCACTATTTTTCTTCAAATTACAAAACACAAATCAAAACACGAAAATTTAAGCAAATTAGCAACAGTGGAGTATTTCAGTTTTGTAAATGACATAATCAAAAATGTTATTGGTGAATATCATATGTATTGACAATCAACTTGATGTTAATTTATAAGTCTCAAAAATGTTCTATCTTCCAGCATAACATTAAACAAGATACTAGAAGTCTCAAAACATAAATAATAGACATATAAAAGGGCACTGGGTATACATATTTATTAGAAAAAAACAACTCTGGTCTCTTTAGTTGTTGCTTATTGTTTGTTTATTTGTTTGTTTGCTTTAGGCTTTTTGATAGAGGGTTTCTTTGTATAGCCCTGACTGTCCTGGAATTTGCTCTATAGAACAGGTTATCCTCAGAATCAGAGAGCTGTTTGCCTCTGCCCCCAAGTGCTGTGATTAGAGGCATGCATCATGACAGCCTGACTAAATCTAACTTTAACTACCTAAAAAATTCCAAAGACTTAGGACAGAAGTTTGTATACATACACACATATGCAAATAACTATCCTATAGTAGATATATGTGAAAAATCAAAATAATAGAGCAAAATCTATCTTTGTATGCTAGCCACCTTTTCCAGATGAACAGTGCTATCTCTCACATTAAAGAAATATCTTTTACAGACAATGTAGACCATAACAGAAAATCATAACTGGACCCATGGTGGGGAAAACAGATCCTAGGAATTCCAATCCACTTGGACAAAGCACAGTTCCTGCATTTGTGATTGCAGGTAATGTAGCAGAAAGGGATGCATAGAAACCATAAGAGCATACTAGGAAGTCTGCTTTGAAACAGTTTCTTTTAGAAATGGCTTCATAATAATGACCAGAAAAAAGGGGCATGTTAGCACTAAGGACTGTTTTGTGGGTTCCCACATCTGGAGAAGAACTATAGGAAACTAATCATTACCTGGAGAAGAACAATTAACTTTTCCAGGGGATGAGGCCCCTCATTTACTGTCCAATTAAAAATGGCCAGCCCTGGCACACACACACATACACACACATACACATACAGACACACACACACAAACATACACACATAATATACACAATATCTATACATTTATGTATATGTGATAAAATAATTACACATATCAAGTTATATTTTTTGTTTGTAATTTTACATACACATATGAATATAATAATAATAATAATAGTAAAAGAAGGTATTAACTTGAGAGTCTTGGGGTGTGTAAGATGATCAATATGTAGATTTAGTTTTGATGGATTTCATAAATTAGTTCAGAATATATTATTGATGTGACATTTATATCAAAACTAAAATCCCCTGAAGATATAGAATAAAATCTATGTAACTGGGATTTTACAATTACGTTTAGATAAAATAAAAGCTTACAATTGAAAACTATAGTCTGAGTGGCCCAATAGAATATCAAACAAAATGTGATTTTTCACCATATTGTAGCTAGAATCTAGTGAAACAGCCTTCCTTGCTTGCAGGTGCTTGCTTTTAAGGTTATAGACACACTTGTGAGTTATTAGCTTATGCATTCATGGGCACAGTGCTTCTTCATGAGCCTAAGTGCTCACATAATGATAATTTCTCAGAGGAACAGACAGAAAATTTGGGCTTATACAACATAAGTAATAACATTCTGAATACAGAAGGAAAACAAATGGAATCATAATGCATATTCAACCATAATTACACATCTACTGGGCAATCTCATCATTCATTAGGTTTACTTATATTATACAAGTATTACATATCATATATAACCTTACACACTTGTGCTGAATAAGGTTAACATCCTTTGAGCCATAGTCAGAGTCTGTGTGTAGAAGTAGTGTACATTTTTCATGCACACACACACACACACACACACACACACACACACACACACACACACAGAGAGAGAGAGAGAGAGACACACACACACACACAGACACACACACACAATTGTGGTAACCTTTATATCTGTGTCTTAAGTGCAGCATTAAATGAAACATGATATACAACTGAGACATGATAGATGTATTTTGGTCTTCCCAAGTCCATTTAAAGCTTATTTGTAGCCTGCACCATGTACTTAGTAAATTTACTTGACTTCTTTCCCTGAGTTCCCTGCAGCCTTAAGCTCTTCAATATTTCTCCCATGTAAGGCTCACTTAAACTGCTTTCCCCTCAAACCCACTGTAACTCAGCAATATGGAGGGAACTTGATCATCAGGGTTTCTCTTGAAAGAATGGCTGTCTAGATTTGTTGGTTTATTCACCATCAGTCCTGAAGTTTTCTGGCTTTCACCACTCTAAGATTTCCCAGTGTTATAAAAAAAAAAAAATCTGCAGCCTTGTTTGACGTCTAGGAAACAAAAATATTCTCTGAGCAGTTTACTAAGCCACAAGGCAAGATGCACATAAATTTAAATTAGAAACATTTTCATTGCAATGTTACATTTAAATGAAAATTATGTTCTTTTGCGATATGAGAATTTCAGAAATCCCCACTCCTTGAAAGTATAAATAGACTTCCTGAAAATATCTAGGTCACTGGTAACCACAGACAAGCAGTACCAAATCTTGGAAGATCCAAGCCATGCGCAGGGTCTCCTGCATTTTATGCTACTAACTCAAGACAAAGCACTGTGTTTGGTTTTGTTTGATTCGGGCTCTTCAGAAAAATACTCTCCTGGGATCAATGTTCTTTTTTAAAAAAGCATAAATATCATTTTCTTTGATTAGATTTAGTATACTCTAGGAGCACTGCTAAGAATGATTGCTTTTTGAATTCTATTCAGATCACAAGGAACAGGTGGTATATTCTTCCTCTTCTAGATCTGAAAAGATATGATACCATTGGGAATTCATGCACCACACAGACTAATTTCCATTCTGGGGGAAGAACTGAATTTGCCAATAAGAATACGAATAGTCTCATTTATATTGAAGTATCATTGAGACAGTAAATCTTTAGACTCCTTAGGGAATCTACTTAAACCCCATTTGAGGATAATATTGAAGATATGACCAACAAGCTGGTGAGAAACTAGAGGTTGACTTTACATGAATCAGACTTTGTAGAATCATTGTCTTTCATTTCATTCTTTTTATATTAGATATTTTCTTTATTTACATTTCAAATTTTATCCCCTTTCCTCATTTCCCTTCCAACCTCACCCATCACATCCACCTCCTCCTGCTCACTAACCTACTTACTCCTGCTTCCCTGACCTGGCATTACAATGCACTGGGGCATCGAGTCTTCACAAGACCAAGGGCCTCTCCTCTCATTATCCCACAGAGCCATCCTCTGCTACATATGCAGTTGGAGCCATGGGTCCCTCTATGTCTATTCTTTGGTTGGTGGTTTAGTCCCTCGGACATCTGGGGGTACTGGTTAGTTCATATTGTTGTTCCTCCTATGGGGCTGCAAAGCCCTTCGGCTCCTTGGGTCCTTTCTCTAGCTCCTTCATTGGGTACCCTGCGATCAGTTCCATGGATGACTGTGAGCATCCACTACTGTATTTGTCAGGCACTGGAAGAGCCTCTCAGGAGACAGCTATGTCAGGATCCTGACAGCAAGCACTTGCTGGCATCCACAATAGTGTCTGGGTTTGGTAACTATATATGGTATGGATCCCTAGCTATATCACTCCTGAGCATATACCCAAAAGATACTCCAACATGTAATAAGGACACATGCTCCACTATGTTCATAGCACCGTTATTTATAATAGCCAGAAGCTGGAAAGAATCCAGATGTCCTTCAAGAGACGAAAGGATACAGAAATTGTGTTACATTTACACAATGGAGTACTACTCAGCTATTAAAAATGATGAATTCATAAACTTCTTAGGCAAATGAATGGAACTAGAAAATATCATCCCAAGTGAGGTAACCTAATAACAAAAGAATACGCATGGTAAGCAATCACTGATAAGTGGATATTAGCCCAGAATTTCTGAATACCCAAGATACAATTCACAGGCCACATGAAGCTCATAAAGAAGAAAGACCACAGTATAGATACTTCGATCCTTCCTAGAAGGGGGATCAAAATACCCATGGAAGGAGTTACAGAGACAAAGTTTGGAGCAGAATCTGAAGGAGGGCCATCCAGGGATAGATGTTCTTAACCATAGATTCTATTTTTATTAAATGGATGCCATGAACATCTCTCTATCTCTCTCTTTTCTTTTCTTTTTTTTTTTAAAAAACCAACATCTTGTTTTATTTTATTCACATTTGAATAATGGTTAACATTCCTATCAGCATTGAGAATCATAAAGTTACAGACATCTTGCTGATTTTGAATTTATTTATATCAGTATTATTAATTCAAATCGATGGCATTTTCTGTTTTTCACACCTTCTACTGAAAACTCACAGGGTGGCTAAATATTCTATAGCTACATTTTAAATGCATGACACTCTCACTGTTTGATACCTAATCAGATAATATCAAGATTAGAGGGTAGTGGGCATACATACCTCCCTCATAATCAACAACTTCTAGGAACAAGAACTCAAGCTATAAGAATGTCAACTGTTGATCAGAAGAATGGGGGCTGAGTTATATTTGCTCTTAAGAAGAGATTGACATCTTGAACTTTCCAAGTCTTTAATATATACTATTCAAGACTGACTTCAGAAACATTATAGTTATACAGCAGGAAGCTTTCTGTTATAACATCAGGACATATTATCCCTTCCCATAAGAGGTAGTTCTAGAGAATTTAGAAATAATATGAAGTTTGATGACAATAGATATCAGATCAATAATCTTTTGTCCATGGTCCACTGAACCCCAGGAGTGTTTCTTCTATTCTGCATCAAATTTGTCTGTTTTCTGTGTGGTACTGTGTGTGCCTCATTTAAGAATTATGAAGACATATCATAAGAAAGCAGCAATGGATGAGACCTAGGGATATTGTTGCCTTTTAAAAGCTCCCAAGCTCATTTGGTTATAGCACTTGTAATTTTTCTGACCAACACAAGAATAATTTCAGTAAGAAGAACAGATAACCAATATCAAGGTGGTACTTGATTCTTAAGAGATGCTTAAGGAGTCTGATAGCAACTAGATAGGTATAGAATTCAAGGAAACAGCAGTAGGGGAATAATAGAATGGGGAAAACCTAAAATCCATCCTTTACACTTCCAGATACTAAAGCATCCAAAGAAACTAATGGATATGATAAGAGCAAATGATTTTAGCAATCATTTTAAACTTTCCCTGGGTATTGACCATAAATCAATAAGACATAGGTTTCAACTTGATAATCCAGAATCATCCAAGTTATTATGAACTTTAGGGGGATAGCTGTTATTTGTATATCAAGTAAGGATTAGAGATAGATCACCTTCACTTTGTGCGCCTTTATTCCTCTATACTGTTTTCTTTGGTTGGTTCTTTTCTGAGACAAGATATCCTGATGTACCCTAGGCAGCACTCAAACTAAACAGCAACCCACCTTAGCATCCAGAGCACCAAGACAACGGGTGCGCATGAGCACGTTGGCACTAGTGATGTGTTTAACAAGAATTCAACAGTGTGTTTCCTCCAGGGCCTTTCAGTCTTCCCTGTTTTTCTTAGGGGAAAGTCTCTCAGTCTCTCTCTCTCTCTCTCTCTCTCTCTCTCTCTCTCTCTCTCTCTCTCTCTCTCTCNTCTCTCTCTCCTTCCCTCCCTCCTTCCCTCTCTCCCTCTCCCTCTCTCTCTGTCTCTGTCTCTGTCTCTCTCCTTCCCTCCCTCCTTCTCTCTCTGTATGTATGAATGTATATATGTACATATAGTTATACTCACAAATATTAAACATATATTACAATCCTAAATGTACGTCTGAAATAACAGAATTTCTATGTTCTGTTCCTATGATTTTCTATAAAAGAAATCTACAGAAAGAACTTTCTTAATCTTGTTATTATCAATCTTTTTGAATCTTATAACTTAATAGTACCAGTGTCTTCTATGTCACATTACCTTTTTAATGATTAAAATATTTTCTTTAACAGGGGTTCTTAATATTTGGCAAAAGAAAGTTTTGCATTTAGATATTTTATGAGAATTTTATAGAGGAGTATTGAATTTTCATAATTTCCATACTTCCCTCTCCCCCTCCAACTTCTGTACCTTATGTTTGAATGCCTGTTCATTGTTTCTCAGCATGTCTGGATACTACCCCTAGATGCCAGTATTACCCCTCAGTAGTAACAACCCAGAACATTTCCAGATATCAACAAATGTACCCCAGGGACAGTTCTTCCCATCAAAGAACCACTGTTTGAAAGGAATAATAAAATATTGCATTATTTGTTGTTATTGATACATTATATTATTCATAATAAGGATCACATTTTGGTAGACCACTTGTAAATATGAGCAAGATTCTACTTCCTAATAGAAATATGATCCATTTGTTTCCATTTGATAAATGTTTCCTAATTATGGTGAATATTTGGAAATAAAAAAATGAAGTCAAGCTAAATAATTGTCATTACTTTTAAAATAAAGTAGTGAGAGCATTTAAATTCTTCTTGCTCTGCTCTTCTGCTCTCTCTCTCTCTCTCTCTCTCTCTCTCTCTCTCTCTCGCTCGCTCGCTCATATGCTTCATATGTTAAATTATTGTCTCTGTACAGTTCACTGATAACATCTGTTGCCTTGCCCTTATCACCTCAAAAATATTTCCAGGCAAATTAATGACCAGATGGCTTTACCTGAATAAAAATCTTTTCTGGATTCATAACCTACTTTAATAAAATACCTTCTGCACTGAAAGAAAGCCAAAAGCTAATTCAATGCCATTAGTCAGTGTAAAATTTAGAAAATGTGGTCTATTGGTTCTTTAAAATGTCTTTTCTGCTTTAGTATATTATATTCCCTTTTTTTTAATTCATATTTACTTTGTGATGGCATTCAAGTATCAACCACTGTGAACACAACACTTTTGTTGAATTATTGTCTCGTGATATAATATTTGGTAAATTCCCATGCTAATTTAGCTTTGCAACAAGAAAAAAAAACATAGGACATGTTTTGAAACATGCACATTTAAATGTGTTTATTCTAAAAGTATCGCAAAGTAATTGATTATTATAGCAATATTTTAAACATTTAATTTATTTTCTAATACTTATCTCATACAATACACCCAACTGTAGTGTTCTGTCCCTCTCTTCTCTGAGTTTCCCTCACTTGACCTCTCCCCAAGATCTACTTTTTGTTTTCATTCAGAAAAAATAATAAAATTATTCCTAATGGAATGCTATCCTCCTAGACTGGTTAAATATTTTCTTAATAATGCATCCATTACAGACACAATAGAATATAATAAATTCAAATAAAAAAATTTAAATAAACAATTAATCACCATGAAATAATGAATGAAGACCGGTCTTATAATAAAAATAAAATGTGTAAGCAAACACACATATGTGTATTCAATATTAACAACCTCACTTAGGGTTTGGAGCAATGGCTAAGTGGTTATGACTGCTTCTCTACAGGACATAAATTTGGTTTATAAGAACCATTTTTTGGAGCTTACAACTTTCTATGACTATAGCTACATGGGCATCTTCTTCTGACCTCTTCAAATCACTGCAAATATGTGGCACACACACACACACATGCACACATGAGTGCACACACACACACACACACATACACACACACGAGAGAGAGAGAGAGACAGACAGAGAAAAAGACAGAGACATAGAAAGACACATAGAAACAGAAAGTTAAAAATAAAGTTTATTGAAAAATGTACAATGACTTAAAAATGAGATAATTAATTTGAAAGAGCCCAATGAGAGGCATATGGGAGAGTTTGGAGAGAAGCAAAGACAGGGAAAATTGTTTAATTATAATTCTCAAAAATAGAAAAAAATTACAAAAGATATAATATGGCTTATGTTAAATCAGTGGTCCTCAATCTGTAGGTCATGAGCATTTTGGGGGTCATAAATCAGATATCCTGCATATCTTATATTTACATTAAAATTCATAACAATAGCAAAATTACACTTATAAAGTGACCATGAAGTAATTTTATGGTTGGGGTTCACTGCAGCATGAGAATAAGTATTAAAGGGCTACAGTATAAGGAAGGTTGAGGACCAGTGCTTTAAACCTATAATTATTTTCACTAAAAAACAGGAAAATGGCAGTGTTATTAGAAATACTCTCCTTGGATATAATATGCATAATCTCTATTTCCATGATAGAATGTCTTCAGTTCAGGTACTCCCTCTGTTCCCTGAGGATTCTCATCAGTCCTCTTCCTCCTCCTTTTGTCATCTCCTCCCTCCTGCCTCTTCCTCCCCCTCCCACTTTCATTGTCATCATCTTCTTCTTCATCTTCGTCATTGTAGTCTTCTTCTTCTTCTTCTTCTTCTTCTTCTTCTTCTTCTTCTTCTTCTTCTTCTTCTTCTTCTTCTTCTTCTTCTTCTTCTTCTTCTTCTTCTTCCTC
>NC_034596.1:56649647-56661798 GCF_900095145.1 Mus pahari
TTCTTCTTCTTCTTCTTCTTCTTCTTCCTCTTCTTCTTCCTCTTCCTCTTCCTCTTCCTCTTCCTCTTCTTCTTCCTCTCCTCCTCCTCCTCCTTCTCCTCCTCCTCTTTTCATGCTTTAACCAAAGTTATATCACCAAGGCTTTGATCATTGTTAATAATCTTCAAAAATCTTTAAATTTACATAAATTCTATGAATCCCAGATCAATAGTCTCATTTCCTTAGAGCAAAAACTAAACAAAAAGGAAAAACACATTTCCCTATATGTTTACAGAGCCTGTTCTTCCTGGGTACAGCTCCCACAGTTTTCTGGTACAGCAGACAGCAATCTTTAGCAGCTACTTTCATGTAAGAACAGAAAGATAACATACTACTAAAATTAAAATGATTCCTTACAAAGTTTTGAATTTATGTAAGTAAAGTGTTTAGCTCTCTCTAACATCTTTCTGGGCATTATCATCTCCAATTCTTCAAAAAGCTAGAACAAGGTACTAACTTTTATATGCTTTCACACCAGCTTTTAATTCTCTAATCTTCATTTCCTCATCCAAGCAATTCCATAGCCTCATGGAGCCGCCTTCTAATATTATTTATTCCTAACTCATTTACTAGTTTTAACTTTTTTTTTTTTTTTTTTTTTTTGAGACAGGATTTCTCTGTATAGTCCTGGCTGTCCTAGAACTCACTCTGTAGACCAGGCTGGCCTCGAACTCAGAAATCTGCCTGCCTCTGCCTTACAAGTTCACAAGTGCTGGAGTTAAAGGCATGCACCACTGCCTGGCTACTGTCCCCAAGTTCACCTTGGCTGATTAATGCAGCAGTCATTGGACCAGGGGTACATGTATCTCCTCATGATTCCAAATGTAAGGCCAAGTCTGGCAATGAAATATTTCTACAAAGGACTGTGTAGGCTTCCATGGACTCTGTGGTTTTCTTGTCTAGATCCGTTTCCATGGTCTTAAAAGCCAAGCAGCGGGCCTGTTCCTCACGTTCCACAGCCTCATGACCTCATTCCTCATTCCTGAAAACCACATCTGTTCCAATTATTATGGCAGGATTAGCTCTGAGTAATTGTGGAAGTATATTCCTCGGAAAGAATGACTGAAAGTAAAGTGGTAAAGACAGCTGATCAGCTTCAGGGCAACAGCAGCCATCGGCACACGTGGATCAATGTCCTGACGATGCTCCAGGGGCAGGAACTGTGTCACACCTCCCCTTATGCCATCCTGCCAGACCCAGCAAGGACTGAATCTTATTTAATTCTCTGTTCTAGCTCCCGCGCTCTAGCCAGATTCTGTCATTTGATTAGTTGAAATTGAAATAAATTACACTACGAATAACTAAAACATAAATAAATTGTGTACTTTATACACAAGTCAGAACTTCTGGGATTGCTTACAATTTAGGTTTATTTTGACTTGTTTAGTCATTGAAAATGGAAATACACACACAGATTTGCTGAGATAGCATTTGTGCAAATCTATCCGGAAAATCGGCGGCTGCTTGGGTTGTTCATCAAGACCTTTCACAGGAAAGCTTTTTCCTTTCTTGTTCCAGTCAGAATGACTTGTAGGCTTTTGCACCGTGCAAGCTCAAAGAGGAAAGTGTGAGTCTCAGTGTGGCTGAGTTATGGCAGCAGCCGTTTATTGAGTGATGCTGCTACAAAAACGGGCATTGCTTCCGTGATCTATGTGCAGCAGCTTCCTGTCTCCCATCAGTCCTTTAGATGACATAGTGCTACACATAACATGGTATGATTTCATGCCCAAGCCGTCTATTTTCTATACTCTCTGTTCAAGTGGATAGATTTTGCTTATTGTTTAACAGAATGACTTTTAAAATCTCCTTTCAATTTTTCTATAGTTTAAGTTACCAAGCACCACTTGTTTTGTCAAATGTTCTCTACTATTGCAGTTGTAAATTAAAATGATTTACCTATGTATAGCCATTCGAAGGAGTTAGAATTGCATTTAGGGGAACTATTACACCCCTCTGTTTTTAATTCAGTTTTAACAGTGCGATGGGAGTACATTGTTTATGCAGTAAAACTATTTGCTCAGTCCATTAAACTACAATGAGAAAATCACTACCTGTTGTAAAATTTATGAAAATGCAGTGTCTTGAAATGGTGGGTAAACCTGGAAAAGAACTATTTCCTGCTGGGAGGAAACTACAGGATATATCTATAAATCATTCAAGTCAACTCACATTTAACTGAAATTGTAGGATCCTTGTAAAATTATATTTTCATAACATGGGATAATCACTCTAAAGGTAGCTGCTTTATACTAAAACATGCATGCCATTCATGAATTCTTATTATAAATGAGTTACAACGAGTTGATAGTGGTGGGTTACAATAATTTATCTCATTTTTCACTTTTATTATTGTTCTTTAGGGTTACTATGGAACCCTAAATACAAAAAGTAGAAAAATGCAAAAATGCAGATTAGAATACATAGGAAAACATTCTAATAACTGGAAATATATTTTTTCTGTTTCCGTTTGATAAAACAGAAATCTTACCCTTGTATTATGAAGTGTAAATAAAGACCAAGTTTGTAGATTCTATCACCAGACTTTCCAGATTCTGTCATGGTTTTATGAGAGTGGGTTGGCTCTGCTTTATTTGATTCAGCTTCATGAATAAAATGGGAATAAGAAAGGATCTGGCTCATTGAATCTGCTACAAGAAAGATTATTGAACAAGAAAATTGGAAAACAGAGAAAAACATAGCGAACTCAGAGACATGCAAAGCACATAGACACGATGAACAAAAGGATTAGAGTGTGTGTAAAGTATCAAAGTGGTATGTTATCAGTATGCTCATTTAACAATAAAATGTAAAGAAGAGGTTCCATAAATCTCACTTGAATATCTATTTGGAAAACTGAATGTTAGTAAAGTTTCTCTGCATAGGTTAATCTAGGATCCATGTAAAGATCTTGGGACTTCTCAAAACTTTCTCATTTATAGGTCATACAATATTTTATATAAATTTACATTGTATGTAATAGTGCAGCATTTTGTCTTCCTTGTGGCTTTGTAAGGACCTGGGTTTCTTCTGGCAGAAGAGGCATCATCTGCCAGATGGGTTGGACTCTGCAGGAAGTGGGCTACTTGAGGTTGTTTCTTCTATTCTATCTTTTTATATTTATAGCATACTTCCCCTAAGTGTCAGTTGGAAGTTTTGAGTTTTTACACACTTTCTGCCTTTTGAGCTGCAGTTACCATTTGACTTCTCAAATATGTAGTCAGACTTTTAACTCCCAAGAGCAGTTGTGCCTTGTATCATTACTTTAGAACTGTGGCCTTGGTCATTGACATAGGGGCTTGGAGTGTGGCAAGTACTCAGAGCAACAATTAACATAGAATTTTCTGCACATGTGGATGATTTTCTTTTCTGCATGATGATGGTGGTTTATTAGATTCTACTCATATAAATATTTCCTTCTCATAGATGCATGAAATTCCAAAAGAACATAGGCACATATACACCTCTCATCCTTTGATCATTACGTAAATATAAGCTGTACAATATATTTCCCTTCATTTTTGGAATTTAGTCTTTTTTTTTCTTTCTTAAAGATTTATTTATTATATATAAATACACTAGCTGTCTTCAGTCCCTCCAATTCCAAAGATTTTTATTGTGTTTTGTGTGCTTGTACCCATTAGCTTTTTGTCTAACAGACACTTTTGCTCTGAGACAAAAGAACTGGACATTTTAGAGACCAGAATCCATATGGAACTCCTGTACCTCTAGGAAATCAGCAACTAAAATGCTCTGTTACTCGTGCTAATATTCTCACAAGTTGCACACTGGCCAATTTTAAACATCAGGACACTTTTTGTGAAGAATAAAAACATCTCCGCTTCTTAAATTGAGAACATCACTGAATGGAAAAGTTAAGAAATGTTTGGTATACTGTTTACATTTAAAAAAATTCAAGATACCAGTAGGCATTAAATATTCCTTATTTGATTTCCTGTTACTTTTATTTTTCTTATTCATCTGCTTGGCTTTTCAAATATGAGGTGTAGGTAATGTGCAACTCTTGGTGAGCATTAAAAGGCATATACAAAAATACCGTATAGCTAAACCTGACAGAAAGGATTAGACATTTTCTGGAAATTTATACTTTGGCCTGAGTACCAGTGGTATGAGGTTTATGAGAGCTTCCATGGAAGATATGGGAAGCATGCTATGCATGAAGAGGCACCACATATACACATGAATGTCATATATGGAAATTATGCAGCCAAGCTGTGGATTTCAGAATACTTACTTGCTACCTACTTGGTGAGGAGCCATACCTGGTTTCTTAAAAGTTGAACTCCAATTACATTGTAAACATCTAACCCCTATAAATGTTCGTATTTTCCAACATTCTTATACACAGACGGAACCATGTGACTCAGTCCTTTCAAGTGACCAACGTGCAAATCAGTAAGTTGAGTTCACAGAAAAGAATACTAAAATGGGAAAAGCACTGGTTGGCCAAAGTCCTTCTCTCTCCATTTTTGTTCCCCCACCAGCCTGTTTGGGGCACTCAGGTACAGACTGGGGCTATGGCTTCTCTTTTCATCATCTGGACATCTTGAAGGTAAAATTCAAGATGGCCTCGGTCTTGAGACATCTGAACTAGCTGTTTTGATGGTTAACATGTACTTAAATTCTGTCAATTTTATTTTGTGGAGCCCTGGGATTTTTTTCAAACATGGTAGAAAGAACTCTTTCCCACAGGCTCAGCTCTGCATACTGTGAAGTTGAAAGAACTTCAGTGTAGTTGCTGTCCTCATAGCACCACCGTGTCACTGTTCTATGGCCCCAATGTCAACAAAATTCTTATTTGTTTCCCGTGTGCTCATATTACAAAGAGTGGAAAGTGACTAGCTATATCTTAAGCTTGGGTATTGGATATAGAGCCTGATATTTATTTATTTATTTATTTGTAAGTTGTATCTTCAATTGCCTAAATAATGGGGTAATTAGAAAAAAGACAGGCAATATATCACAGGAAGTAGCTTTTAAGTGTTACACATTTCTTTCTGAGCTGTGTGATACACAAAAGAATGTGCACTGAACTCCTAAGCAGTACTAAGCCATCCACTACAGTGTTTCATAACATTGTTGGCTAGTGTTTGGCTCTAGTGTTATGTATAGACACATAAGAAAAATTTCAGCTGTATAGGCTTTAAGACACACTCAAAGCTGGGCATTGTACCTAACAGCTATAATCCCAGCACTCAAGGACTCGGTTAGGGAATTCCTGAGCTCATTTGAAGCTATCCTGGCCTGTATAGTGAGATGCTATCTTTTTTTTTTTTTTAATTCCTAGGTGTATGTTTCTGTATTTCTGATGAGTGTTGTTTACTGAACTTATTTTTATAATTTACCTTTTTGGTCTATTGAAAAATTGTTGTACGTGATGTCTCTGAACACTTTCATATTGCTGAGAATGTAAAGGAGCTGGATAAAAAAACAGAAAAGTAAGATGAGTAGGGTGTGTAGAGGAAGAAGGAAACAAAGAGATCAAGAAAAATCAGGAAAGAGAGGCTCAATTTTTGCACATTTGCTTATTAACTAGGTACTGAGATAATGTCATGCCATATAAAAATAGTTTGATTTTTCCCACATCATGTAAAATAGGTAGCAAGTGTGACGACCATCTTAAATGATAAAATACATCTAGCTTTGCTAAGCATGATTTTTTTTTCTAACATAAGGCAGGTTGTACGTAATAGAAAAGGGGTTAATGTAAGATGTATGTGTCTAGAACTTTTCTTAAACTTTATTATCAGTGAAGTGTGAACTTCATTGTCTCAGAATGTTCCTTAATTTGGAATATCCAGAGCTGGGAGAGAGCAGTGGGATAAGAGGTATGTGGCACTCACTTGCTTCCAGTAACTTCATAAAATATTGTTTTTGGTAAATTTTACAAAATATTATTTTTGTAGATAAGGCCTCCTAAAATGATTAATACACCATTTGGAAAATCAAAAGTGGTGAGAGAAGAAAGTCATACTTTTACTAGACTTGGATTACCAAAATGAATACAATTGCAACAGAGGAGACACTAATGGAAAGTTCTATGTAAGTTGATTGTTGGAAATAGACTGAATTCCAAAGTACATGGAAACTCATTCATAACACTACAAAGTAGAATTCTGTCAGCAAAAAGGTAGTCCACCTTTGATGAAAGGAGGTTAATGATTCTCTTATATAATTCTATAAGTAACTAACAGAATTTTGTTTGGTTTGACTTCAGAATAGTGTGTTATCCAACTGCTTCTTTACATTTGGCCACAGAATATGATGAGAAAGGACTATCTTCCAGTAGATAGTACTGGAAAACCGAGGTGTCCTGGACTTCTATCTCAATGTAGAGACACTATCTGGTCTCAGATTCAGAACTGCTGTAAAAACAGTAGGCTAATTCCTTCCTAATTTCTCCTGGTTTTCTGTTCTTTTTCCATTACTCTATGACAAATTATATGACTTTTATTTCATAGGACAACTAAGAGTCACAACTTTTGGACTTTGCATGCATCATTAAATCCCGAACTTTACCCTGGCTGTATTAAAGAGAAGAAATCAGATGTTTATGGGAAGACATGCTTTAACCTCTAAATATTCAGACAAAAATAAAGCCATGGTCTGGTGATTGCAAGTCTTTTCAGAATCTAAGTCAGTATGGTAACTAGTTACTAACCCTTGGATTAAAAAATTTATCTAAAATGGTGGTAAAAAGATCAGTAATGAAGATACAGCATAATATATTCCAAACCCCTCTGAAGGACCAAGCTCACTAGAGATGCAATATAATAAGGGTCATGGTACTTTCTTATCAGTTTTATATCATTTATAGCTAATTTAGATATGTTATAATAACTTAATTTCCACTTGGTAAATAGTCATGATTGCTTTTGAAGTTTTAAAAGATAATGAAATATTCTAAATGTAATATTCTCCCTGGATATACTACCATGAAAATAGAAACCCAGTCTGTGAGAACAGCCTTGTTTTAATAACACAATGATCAACCCATGCAGCTGTTCCAGTCATATCTGCTAATTTCAACTATAAGTTCTGGATTTTAAACTTTTGTATTACTAATTATAGAAGTGGTATTGTATTAATTGCAAGGAGATGAAAGATTTAATAAATGGTTTTATTCCAGATGTCCTTTGAGCAGTTTCTGGAAAATATTCAACATTAAAGAATTCGTATTTGCTAAGCAGATATAGTAGTTTGTTTCACAATAATTATTTGATTTTCTATTTTTAACTTTGAAAACGACTCACCCATTCTCTTTTCCAATGATTGCTTCAACAGCAATTGTAATGTCCTATTAATCACCATGTTGGAATTATCACTTTGGCAGCTCACTTAGCTAGCCTTGAAACCCTTCTTTTAGATCTATGTCACAAACTGTAAGGGAGTTCTCTAATTTTGTCTTTAAAAGCACCCACACTGTGCATGGATATATGTATAAACACACACAATACACACACGGGATGGAGTGTGTATCATGGAATGCTATATTGTTAAGACAAGGAAGGGGGTCAGTATTTAGATGCCCTCTGTGACATAAACCTTGATTACACATACAATGAGAAACTCTTGGTAACTTGTACAGGTAAGTAAAAAGGTTGCTACGTTTTTAGATTAAAAGAAGAAATTAAAGAAAAAAAAGTTAGTGTTTCTGTGCAATTAAGGTAAAAAATGAGAATGGTGCACTAGAGTGTTGTTCCTTGATATACTCCTGCTCAGAGATCTGGAAGTGGTGTGGTTTTGCAAGTTTTGATGCCAAGTATTAACATCCACAGACCACAATACAAGGTAGTCTCAAGTTCCTGTCTGTTGAAATGGGTAGGCAAGTTTCAATGTTCCAAACTCCCTCTTGTGCATTCTCTAGTGTAAGATTTATATCATATGGTAAATGCTAAAATAGTCAGTAAGGGTAGAGTCAGTTCAGTGATTAATAAGGTAAAGCCACCTTTTAGAAAAAAGAATTATCTATTAGAATAAAAGCAGTTCCTAGCTAAGCTGGTATGTTTTTAACTTGAAGTAGTACAGACATTTCTCTATCCTGAGCATGTGCATGCACGTGCGTGCCCGCGCTTGCACACACACACACACACACACACACACACACAGAGGGGGGAGGGGAAGGGGGAGGGGGAGAGGGAGAGGGAGAAGGAGAAACAGAGAGAGACAGAGAGCCTCATCACTGAGCTATGAGAAGCAGAGCATTGTATGAGGTATTACCATGTAATTAGTATATTAGTACTGGTTTGTTTCTTCAGTTTATCACAATGGAGTATGTGTATTTGATAATTACATATACAAGCCATTTAAAAGGTATATTTTGTGATTTTTATACTGCACCCACAGTTTCAGCATCTCTTTCTTTTGTAACAGGCTAATGCTATGCTATCCATATTTTTATGTATTGAAAGATTTATGTTTTGTAATGTTGTATAGTTAAGAATTGTTTCTCTTTCTCTCTCCTTAGACTCAAAACTGCCGGGAGTGTTCCTGTTACTATTAATGTAATTGTAGCATATGGCACAAATTAATCATTTCACAGTCATTGGCAACTTTAGTTACGGCAGAATTTTATTTAAGGTTAAGAAAATTAGATGAAAAAAATTTTACCTCAAATGTGTCAACTCTTCATCTTCTTCTGTATATTCTATACTGAATATTGTGTGGGTCAGAAAGTGAGAATATCTAAAAGTGCGATGGACATCTAACTTTATGGACATCACCCAGTCTCAACACTCTGCTCTTTTCAGGGAACCAGTTGGTCCACTGACCCCAAGTGACAACTTAGTAGCTGGGCAACATGAGATTTTGATCACATAGGTTAATTAATAAGGTCTAACTAGTTAGAAGAAATGTTAGGTTTAAAGGCAGTTAATGTGATTAGACTTTCAAACATTATTTGGTACATTAATTCAAATATGTAAATTAGCAGAGCCTAGGGACCTTGGCATGAAAAAAATTAGGGCAGATGGGAATAAAATTAAATTTTAAGAAGACATTAAAACAAAAATGTACTACAATCTGGAACTAAGAACTGAAATTTGAGTTCTTGAGCCTCTCTCTGAGAAGTTACTACTATTAGAATCTGAGACTACTATAGTATGAATATTTATAAATGTGCAACCAGGCATGTTTTAAAAACCATCATCTTTTCCACGCTTTAAACTTAAATACACTATGTAGTCTACTTGGTTAATTGTTCCTGATATTAGAGCATCTTTATCCTTGAAAGATTAAAAGTAATACTGATTTCTTAAAATTATAATTAAGAACTTTTGCTCAGTAAGTTCCTTAGTAATTGAGAATTACATACTTATACCTGTGTGTTTATTTCTGCTTCCTCCAGTAATGAGAGGATAATTCAAATTCACTCCAGTGTGGAGACTATTGGAAGGAAAACAAACAAACAGACTTTGCTTTGAGTTTTTAGCACCTCAACGCCATTAAAATCAACTCTGAAAGCAAAATTTAAGTATCATTAGAAGTGTCTTATTGGGTCCTTCAAAATGTATTTTCTAGTGTTTGTGAAGTAATATTTTGCTGCTATACTTAGAAAGCTAATGCTAATATAAAATTAAAATAGAGCCAATTTTTATTATATTGTGAATCAATGCTATTATAATTCAGTATCAGATATGAGTCAGTTAATTATGCTTCAACCAGAGTTCTAATAATCCAGAGAAGAGCAGATGTTAGCCTTTAGAGCAGCCCATTAATATACCTAGTCAGATATCCCACTGCTCTCCCTAGAGCAGAGAATAAGGGCTTATTTTCCTTTTTGTTCCTTAAGCAAGCCCAATTGCTTCCTGAAGCACGAGATTTAATTATCCTTATTGCATTATATTTGCTTGAATAGCTATAGAAGTTATTAATGATCATAGCATTTTCTGATATTTTACGTGAAATTCAGCTAGCTATGATATTTATGGTGATTTAATTACCTTAGCCCATTAATTAGTGTAGCAAAATAATTAGGATTTAGGACTTATAATGCAATTTATTTCTATTGATCATTATGGTAGGTGACTCATTGCCTAATGGGACAGTTTTGACATGGAATCAGGTGTGTGAGTGTATGTTTCTTTCCCTTGGTTCCTTTCCATTCTATCTGTTTATGGGACTATTGCTCAAGAAAACCAATGGATTAATGATTTTTAGATCAACCACTAAATATCTATTTGACTTTAGGCAAATAATTGAAATTCTGTCACTTTAATCCTTTGTAGAAATATAAATGAAGTAACTCTAATTTCCATGCAGTATTTTTATTTTTAGTATGGGATAACAATACACTTAAATCCCTTTGAAATATATCTGACCCACAGTATGCCTTGCATAAATATTTGTGATATTACTATCTTTATTAAAAACGATCAAAACACACAGACTTTGAAAAGGCAATAGTGAATTTGTTTGTAGATATTCTGCATGCTCAATGGAATCCTAACTCTACTTAGACTTTGATAGTCATCTGGTCATTACAGAAACACAAACTGTCATGAGAGTAAATAAAAGATTAAAATATCACACATCATATCGAGCAAAAACTCCCCAGTGCCTGCATTACTTATAAACAGGAGAAATTTGGGGATATAAGTTTTATGGGATGGTTGCCCCTCTATAGCCAAACTGGAGCTCCTGTCTCAATGTTCTATGAGTTTCAGGGGCCCAGGGAATATGAGTGAACTCTCATTTTTTACTTACTCTCAACCCGTTGACCCATAATGGGTCATGGCATAAACAACTCTTTGTACAAAGAAAAGCTTTATTGATAAAAGGTGTCTATATAATAGTAGTCAGTTGTACAAACATAAGTATTTTAGGTAGCAGTCTAATATGCTACCTAAAATAGTCTAATTTAGAAAAACAGAATAAGTAGTTTCACTACTCTAACTTCAAACCTTTATTGCCAGTTCTTACTTATCAGGCATGAACTCCTTTTTGTGGAACAAACTTCAGATCCATTCAGGAACAGATTACCCCACAACAATCTGGCCATGATTGCTCACATGCTGCTGGGAAGGCAGTATCCTAGTATGCAGGGCCCAAAACTAGGAAAGAGCATCTCTGGCTTTCCCCTCAGCTGCCTGTACAGCAGTATCTTAGAAGCATGCCAGTAGGAAGAAAGCATTTAGCTCAATTCCAGGATCTTTTGTCTTCATCCATCAGGAGTTTATGTTCAGCAACAGTTTATCTTCCAGTTCTGGTGAAAAACCACGGAGCGTTTGTAGCTGCTACTGCTGTCCTGGCTAACAATTCCTGTGTAGGTGTCTCACAGCCAGCTGAGTTTTGTTTTGTTTTGTTTTTTTAAATAACTTTTTACTTCTGGGATTCACATTACCAATGCATAGATGATACCTCTTTTAAAACTTTAACAATTTTATGTTAACTTATAAAAATAATAGGTCTTGATGTGGCTTCTCATATACCTTACATGTTTGTGTGTCCTTCTCCTATGTTTTTCTTGTCCAAAATGTGAAGACTAAAAATTTGAACGTTTAGCAAGCATGTGAAGACCAACACACAATGTCTGTCTCTCTGGGTGTTGGATATCTCGCTTGATGTAGTATTTTCTAGCACCATCTATTTTCCCTCAAATTTTATAATTTTATTTTTATTTATAGCTGTATAAAATTCTATTGGGTATATGTGCTACATTTTCACTATCCATTCATCAGTTGATAGACGTTTAAGCTGAATCCATTTTATAGCCACATGGGAATTGAGAAGCCATAAACATGGGTATGCTTAAATCTTCATAGTAAAGTGTCATGTCAGGAATAGTACAGATGGGTTTTATGGTGGTTTTACTTCTAGTCTTTTGGGAAACCTCCAGACTGAATTTCACAGTCTGTATAATTTGCATTCCCAACAACAGTGCGAAGGGTTTACCCTCTCCTTCTATTCACAGTAGTGTCTGTTTTCGTTTGTATTCTTGATGATGGACATTGTGACTGGGTGAAGTAGATTCTCAGAGTAATTTTAATTTCTATATTCCACAGAGATACAATGTTGAACTACTTTTCAAGTGTTTCCTGTCTGAGAACCCTGTTTAATATTGTGAGCATTCTTTTTCTTTCTTTCTTTCTTTTTT
>NC_034596.1:56661824-56684485 GCF_900095145.1 Mus pahari
CAGGGTTTCTCTGTGTAGTCCTGCCTGTCCTGGAACTCACTCTGTAGACCAGGCTGGCCTCGAACTCAGAAATCCACCTGCCTCTGCCTCCCATGTGCTGGGATTAAAGGCGTGTGCCAACATACCCGGCTGTGAGCGTTACTTTTAATTAGGTAGTTTTTGTTTGGTGTTAAGGTATTCTTCAGTTTTTTTGTGTGTGTGTAGTCTAGAAACTAATTCACTGTCAGAATCATGGCTGCCATAGATTTTATCCCATTCTCCTCAGTGTGTGTGTGTGTGTGTGTGTGTGTGTGTGTGTGTGTAAATAAAACTGAAAAAAAAAAAAGAGTCCATGAATTTTAGAGGGAACAAAGTGAGGCACAGAGAGGTTTGGATGGAGGAGAGAAGGATGATGTAATTATACAGTAATTAAAATCTGCATCTAAAAATTTAGAAAAGCAAGTGTCCTTTTAGAAATCGAGCTTTGTTGTTGTTTAAAGAGGTGCCATTTGTTATTTCCTCTTCTAATTTCCTGTGATATTTGTGTCAAGTTTTAAAAAGTCTATCTAGAGACCAGATGTCACTGGGAAAAAATAAAAGGAGAACAACAAATTAAAATAAAACAAACAAACCAATGAACAAAACCCAAACCACCAAAGCAGCCAAAAAGTAGTGAAATGACTTCTAATGCTATCCTGCTATACTCAATGTTGATCTGAAGATGTTTTTATGCCAAAATATGAGAATATAATTTTTTGGAGACAGGGTTTCTCTGTATAGTCCTGGTTGTCCTGGAACTCACTCTGTCGACCAGGCTGGCCTTGAACTCAGAAATCTGCCTGTCTCTGCCTCCCAAGTGCTGGGATTAAAGGCATGCGCCACCATGCCCGGCAATAATTTTTTTTATCAAATGTA
Organism: Mus pahari; assembly: GCF_900095145.1. NCBI lineage: Eukaryota > Metazoa > Chordata > Mammalia > Rodentia > Muridae > Mus > Mus pahari. Next base: position 56,662,719 of record NC_034596.1, read on the forward strand.
GACAATATTGTAAATTCAATTTAGGAATGCATAATTTTGACACTACATAAAAATTATGAAGAGCACAGCAGTGCAAAACAGCACAAATTTATTATCCTACAATTGTTTCTGAGGATCAGACGTCTGGCTGCAGTATATCTGCCTATATCATGTGCAAGCCAATGCTGATGTATTAGTTCTAATATGAATGTTATGGAGATGGACTTGCTTTTCCTGTTGCTCAGAACACTGCAGAAATCATTGACCCACAAATTGTGAAAATAAAAGCTCAGCTTCTGGATCTTGTCTAAAGTATATTCTCCTTTCCCTCATGCAGGGGCTTCTTATTTAGATACTAACTTCATTGATCCAATGTAGCAAGCGGAATCTCAACTAAGCCTACATTCAAGATTAATTATCATAGAGTAACAAAGTCACAGGTGTTGTATTTTTATCACTTTTTATCAATTTTGCTATATTTGGTTTGTTAGAATTAAGTTACAAGCCCCATCCAACAACTCACAGGAAGAAATTGTATGTATCATGAGACCTAGGACACAGGCATTTGCTGACCCATCTGAGAGTTATTTTCTCTTTGACAAGGGCTCAGACAATGTAGAAATATATGGCATGCAAATTAAAGCAACATGAAAAGAAGCAAACCTCATGGTATGGTATAGAGGTAGACAGATAGATCAATGGAATAGAATCAAAGACCCCACAGGGTGGCTTCACCAAGCCACCCTGGTATCACTCGGCTCTGTCAAGCCATCAGCTTTGATTCTTTTCCCATGAATGCTGGAAGCTGCGGTTGCTTTCTACCAGTCAAGCACCCTGTGGTTAGTTCTGCCAAGCCACCAAACACTAACCAGGCTGTGCCCTTTCTCCTGCCCACCTTAGTTGCTGCAGATGGAAAATACTAGACAACCTGAATAATTAAAACTAGCCAGATAACTCAATGGCTTGGGGAAGAATAGCCTACCCCATCCTCCTTTTCCTCAGTTGCCAGAGGAGGCTACAAACTATTGGTGCCCAGAGATCTACATGTCTGATGTTTCTTCCACTTGGCCATCTGCTCTCATGCCTCCTTTCCTCCTCCTGCTCCTTCTGGGACCCGGAAGTCCCACCTTTTCCCCCTCACCCAATGATTGGCTTCCGCTGTCTTTATTGACATAATTAAGAACGAATTAGGGAAAGGACACCTCCTTCTACAGAGGGAGGCAGTGAGTGGCATATAAATAATAATAATAATAATAATAATAATAATAATAATAATAATAATAATAATAATAATAAAAAAGAGCAGCTTAACAAAAAAGACAAGAAATCACTTCAGAAGTTCAAGAAAGACTCAGAGACTTCTCTTGACAAAGTTAACAATGAAAACATTCAGAAAGTCCATTGAATACTAAACTTGGTGAATTAAAATAATTCCTATTACCAAGACATATGACATGAAATTTCAGAGCAAACATATTTAAATAGGAACTCCATAAACAGGCAGGAAAAAACACAGTGAACTACCAGAGAACAGTAAGAACAAGTAGCTGACTTTCAGTAGTCAGTGTGAGTCAGCCAGCCATGGACCAATGTGATTCGAGAACAAATAACACAACTGAATGAAATAGCTATCAAATTTGTCTAAGGAAGCCGGTACTGATGACAAGAGAGGCAGGTTCTGTGAAGAGACTTTTGTTAAATAAGATTCTAGAGAGTGTTACTTGGAAGGCTTGTCATGCTTGAAGGTATGTCATACACAAGAGTACCAAATACAAAGCTCACATTAGTAAATGTAAGAGTGGTGGCATACATATACCTATACATTAACATGAAATAGTCTAATACACTAAAAAATACTTCAGGTAAGTTAAAGATATGAATGAGAAAGAGCTCCAGTCCTCAATAGAACGGTGAAAATGAAAATTTGACTAATTGATTTTAGAAGTTTGATAGTTTAGGAGATATACTGAAATTTCACTGAAAGAACAGTGAAATGGCTCAGAGAGTAAAACTACTTGCTATATTAAACTGACAATCTTAGTTTGATGCACAGAACCCATAGTGGAAAGAGACTACCAACCTTGAAAGTTGTACACACACACACACACACACAGACACACAGACACACAGACACAGACACAGACACACACACACACACACACACACACACATACACACACACTCACTCACTCACACTCACACACTCCTAGTAAGTAGGCTCCCTGTGGGTTGTATTCATCAACATGTGAAATCAACATGGACAGACAAGTGGATGCTACCTCCATTGTGTACAACACAGCCCTCCTGGAATGCCTCACTGCAGGGGTACTTGAGTCAGCAGTAAATGCATCAAATTCTTAAGTTAAAGCATATTACTTCTCATCACTTACAACTTGTTATTTGGGGAAATAAAGAATTGGACTCTCCCATCAATGAAACACCTATTAGTGGCAGTATTATCCCACATGCACATCTAAAAATCACTGATTGGGAAGAAAAGATATGAGAATAATGTCTAAGGTTGCCTGGATTCCTTATTTTCTCAGGAATCTTAAGTATTAGCAGCTGTTCCCTTTTGGTGATTGCACTATATCTCTCTATCTTGCCAAAAGCAATCTACAGATTCAATGCAATCTCCATCAAAATTCCAACTCAATTCTTCACCAAGTTAGAAAGGGATATTTGCAAATTCATCTGGAATAACAAAAAACCTAGGAAAGCAAAAACTATTCTCAATGATAAAAGAACCTCTGATGGAATCACCATGCCTGACCTCAAGCTGTACTACAGAGCAATTGTGATTAAAAAACAAAACAAAACAAAACAAAACATTGACAGACAGGTAGACCAATGGAATAGAATTGAAGACCCAGAAATGAACCCACACACCTATAGTCACTTGATCTTTGACAAGGGAGTTAAAACCATCTAGTGGAAAAAAGACAGCATTTTCAACAAATGGTGCTGGCTTAACTGGCTATTATCATGTAGAAGAATGAGAATTGATCCATTCTTATCTCCTTGTAAAAAGTTCAAGTCTAAGTGGATCAAGAACCTCCACATAAAACCAGAGACACTGAAACTTACAGAGGAGAAAGTGGGGGAAAGCCTCCAAGATATGGACATAGGGGAAAATTTCCTGAACAGAATAGCAATGACTTGTGCTGTAAGATCGAGAATTGGCAAATGGGACCTCATAAAATTGCAACACTTCTGTAAGGCAAAAGACACTGTCGATATGACAAAAGGCCACCAACAGATTGGGAAAGGATCTTTACCAGTCCTAAATCAGATATGGGTCTAGAATCTAATATATATAAAGAACTCAGGAAGATGTACTCCAGAAAATCAAATAACCTTATTAAAAATTGGGGTACAGAGCTAAACAAAGAATTCTCAACTGAGGAATAAGGAATAGCTGAGAAGCTCCTGAAAAAATACTCAGCATCCTTAATCATCAGGGAAATGCAAATCAAAACAACCCTGAGATTCTACCTCACACCATCAGAATGGCTAAGATCAAAAATTCAGGTGACAGCAGATGCTGGCGAGGAAGTGGAGAAAGAAGGACACTCCTCCATTGTTGGTGGGATTGCAAGCTTGTAAAACCATTCTGGAAATCAATCTTGCGGTTTCTCAGAAAATTGGACATAGTACTTCTGGAAGATCCAGCAGGACCTCTCCTGGGCATATACCCAGAAGATGTTCCAACTGGTAATAAGGACACATGCTCCACTATGTTCATAGCAGCCTTATTTATAATAGCCAGATGTTGGAAAGAACCCAGATGTCCCTCAACAGAGGAATGGATACAGAAAATGCGCTACATTTACACAATGGATTACTACTCAGCAATTAAAAACAATGAATTCATGAAATTCTTAGGCAAATGGATGCATGTGGAGGATATCATCCTGAGTGAGGTAACCTAATCACAAAAGAACACAAATGATATGCACTCACTGATAAGTGTATATTAGCCCAGAAACTTAGAATATCCAAGATACAATTTGCAAAGCACATGAAACTCAAGAAGGAAGACCAAAATGTGAATATTTCACTCCTTCTTAGAATGGGGAACAAAATACTCATGGAGGAGTTACAGTGACAAAGTTCGGAACTGAGATGGAGGAAAGGACCATCCAGAGACTGCCCCACCCAGGGATCCATCCCATATACAACCATGAAACACGGACACTATTGCATATGCAAGAAAGGTTTTGCTGACAGGACCCTGATAATTTCTCTCTTGTGAGGCTATGCCAGTCCCTGGCAAATACAGAAGTGGATGCTCACAGTCCTCTATTGGATGGAACACAGGGCCTCTAAGGAAGGAGCTAGAGAAAATACCCAAGGAGCTAAAGAATAGGAGGAACAATAATATGAACTAACCAGTACCCCCCAGAACTGTGTCCCTAGTGGCATATGTAGCAGTGGATGGCCTAGTCAGCCATCAATGGGAGGAGAGGCCCTTGGCCTTGTGAAGATCATATGCCCCAGTACAGTGGAATGCCAGGGCCAGGAAGCAGGAGTGGGTGGATTGGGGAGCGGGGGAGGGGAAGGTATAGGGGCTTTTAGGGGTAGCATTTGAAATGTAAATGAAGAAAATATCTAATAAAAAGGAAATAAATAAAAAAGGAAAGAAAAACATAATTTTGCCTTTTTTCTCTATTGAGCAAGTTGGAGGCTTAATTAGCATCCCAAACAACCAACTTTCTACATTTGTCTTAACCATATTAATGTGTTACTATGACTTTAAAGAAGCTCCTTATTCTGAGGAAATGGGCTGGGATCTAGGTGACTGTTAGGAAGTAACTGTATTTTAACTGTAGTGCAGAAACTACACTGACACACATTTATGGAGACACATTCTTTCCCTTCTGGTGGATAAGCTTAAAAATGCTCATTACCCCTACTCTGAGCAAAAGGAGAAGTCACGGAGAAATCAGACGTTTAGCGCACGTATTCTGAAAGAGGGAGAGAAGTAAGTGGACCACTAATACTAACAAAACTCTTAATATAGTGAAAGCTGGTTTGATATTATTAGATTTTTCATAAGCAAAGACCTATAAATAACTACTTCGTGTGCCTTGTAAAAATCGCAGATCTAGGCGTAGTTGAAATAAGATTTTTTTTTTTTCTGAATTATTTTTCACTCTAGCAATGAAAAAATTCTGGGGAAAACCCAAAGACTATTGTGTTCTATACTTTTATATATCCATTCAGATTCACGTCAATCTCTGTTTCAAACCAGATGAACTTATGGGTTCCATTTGTGTATTAAGTCAGCTTTCATTTAAACTTTATCTTATTTTTAAAATAAATTTCCAGGATATGCACTTTTATTTATTTATTTGGAGACACCTAGTTTTCATTAACTTTCAAAAGAATCATGGTGAGACAGTGTGGCTTAGTACTGAGACATTTGACTGCCACGCGTAATAACCTGAGTTAAATGCTAGTACCAGAAATGGCAAAAGAAACAAGCAGTATCACAGGTTACAAATATTTAGATTTTCTAATATATATATATATCCATTAATATGTATTAAGTAATTAACTGATATGGGAAAATAAGCAATTTTTGATCCAAGTCATGTATCCTAAAAGTGAATGATGTTAATTTACATCTGCAATAAAGACAACAAACACAAAGTATATTTGAGCACAGAAAAGAATTTTGTGAGTCCCTGAGTCAGAAAAAAATTGACAAATTTCAAGATAAGAGCAAAAGAGTTATAATATAAGCATTCACAATTTATATTGCTGTTTATAAAAATATTTATCAGAGAATTCATAGTGCTGACAAGTAATTTAATACATTTCAAACTTCAGTGCCATTTCTTTAGACAGCATGTAATTATACACTTCACATTTTAGACATTAGAGACAAGGTTTATATTGGAAATTAAAAATGGAAGAGAACCTTTTAAAATGGAAAAATGACAAATGCAGAAAGTGGCCTGCTCTTGAAAGTGCACTAGTTTTATCTCTGACTCCAATTTAATATGCTCCTTTCTGTACATGACATTAACTGCTATGTTTACTCTCACATAGGCTAAATACTTCAGCCTTACATGGTTACAGTTGAAATAATTTAAGAAGTAAAATTGAAAACTTTTAATTATTAACAGAAGATGTTTGCCCCCTATTTTTGATGTGTAGGAACATTAGTATATTGATATAATTATGGAAAAGAAATTGTGAGGTTTTCATTTGTTGACCTGCAAAAATCTATCAGTGAAAGTGCCTATATTGTATAATTTCCTATAGGTATATCTGTATGACCTGTATCCTAATTAATTATATGCTGAATGGAGAGAGGGTTTGAGGACCAACAGGGGGTTGAGTGTTATCTTTTAGTGGTAGTTCAAAAGGAGTGTGCACACCAATCTGTAACAATATGCTTGGAAGCAATGTGCCTGTCATTGTAAAAGTTGAAAATAAAGAACAAAATTATTTATTTGGTTTTGATAGTAGTCTCTTCACAAATATTTTAGAAATGGGGAGTTCAACTTCTTCTAAAATAATTTTTACTTTTTAGTTATAATATAATTAGCCCATTTCTCTTTACCTTTTCTCCAATTCTTCTTTTGTAACCCCATGATCTCTCTTAAAGTCATAGCTTATTTTTATTTAATTGAACCCTAGTACCAGGCAGAAGAAAACTTTCCTTTTAAATAGTTTTTCATGCAAGTTCAAGTGACTCCTCAAACAATATAGATTATCATATCAATGTAGTCCTTGGAAATCTTTCAGCTCTAACTTCCATATTTCCAGAAAATACTATGAAATCAGTTGATAGAGGGAAACACTTGAACAATCCTACTCAGCGATGACAACTATGAGCCACGACAGTTAACCATATGTCAAGATATACATAAACTTTAAATAAGCAGCACTTACATGTTGGTGGTAATCTGCAGCTTTCTCATTGGACTACAGGCCCACTCTCCATGTACAAAAATCATTCCTGGTACTCATAAAGTTTAATAAAGTAGAAAAGAACAAGCTGATGTGTTGTTTTATACAGTGATTTATTTAAAGCACTGCTTGTACTGCCTATTTGCCAAGAATGACCTCACTTGCTACTGGATTGATGTGAAAAAACAGTGGATTGTTGCCATTAACAATGTGCTGGTTAAGGTTCTGTGAAATCTGGCTTGCTTGTTCACCCCACCCTTGTGGGTTTTTTTCTATATAAAATTATAATGGGATAACATTTGAAATGTAAATCAAGAACGTACCTAATTAAAAAAAATGAGAATACAAACAGGATCCAGGGCAGAAATCTTTTAGGATCTAGCCTGGGTTTGGTTCACCTGTGACATCTCTCTTCCACTCTCATTGATGCTAGAGTGCTCATTTTAGAGATAGCCCTGCAGCACTGGAAAAGCTAGCCAGCTACCCGAGGACAGTGGGCTCATGGACCTCCTACAAGAATCTATTTCTGCCTCTTGGCATGATTTCTTACTATATTCTTAATTATATGCTTGTACCCACAGAAATATCACCCTTCATCAAAACATTCTCCTTTGGAGCAAATAGAGACCACCACAGAGTGAATAGAGACCACCACAGAGAACCCACAACTGGACCCAATTCAGAGGTCAGGCGATCATGGGGATCACAGCCCTAAAGGATGCATATGTATCATGGCTCCTGCATTTATGGGTCAGAAAATATCGGGAAAGAGGGCACAGAAAGATTATAAGAGCCAGAATATAAGGCAGTCTGCTGTGAAAGTCTTTCCTAGAAATATCTGTATAAAACATAACTAGGACAATGTCAATATTAATGGGCATGTTAACATAAAAGGCAGGGAAGTTTGCAAGGTCCTGCTCCTATACAAAGAAACACAGGCCGCAGAGTAATGTATGGAAGGATAGCACATGCATATATACATGAATATGTAAAAATACAAATTAAAGTAAAATAGGCCACTAACTGGAGAGATGGGAGTAGGGGTGTGAAAGATTCTGGAAATGTAGATGGATGGAGCTGGAAAGAAGAAAGAGAGGGGGAAAAATCATACAATTCTATTTCAATTAAAAACATATTTTAAAAATGACATCTTCAGGAAAGGGTGGAATTACAAACTGATATTTTAAGGAAGATATCCCAACACCAGTAACTGTCTTTTCATAAGCTCATTATATCTTTTATTTAGAATAAGCAGCATTATTTGTAGCTCTTAGTGGGATGTGAATGAAAACAAAAACAGCTGAGTGGTAGCAAACACTTGCATCCGGATTTTATTTACCATGTGTTCTCTTTAAAAGAAACAAAATACAGAACAATCTTGAGTTCTAGAGTGAATGGATAGCTTCAGGTCTAGAATAGAAAATAGGCAAGATGACCCCATATCATTTATCCATTTAAGGAACTAAGTTAAATGGGGTTTTATGAAACTCTGATCCCAGTACTCTCAGCTGGGGTAAGAGCATCAATTCAAGGCCAACCTGGCCTCTATGGAGACAACTAGTAAAATGTGTACACACAAAAGAGAAACTCATTTTCATTCAATGATGTTACTTAAATTCAATGAAGGTCTAGAAGGTAGACAGGATTCTACCCATAAGCAACTTAATTCTGTAAAGGTTAATTTTCTGAAAGAATGCCTTTTTAAAATACAGTCTAGACACATGAATCAGCACTATCCTGAAATTTAGGTCTAATATGGAAGGCATAAATCTTCTATGTGCCTCTGGAACTCTAAATTCATAAGAAGACTTTAAATAGTCTACATTTATGACATGTAAGTTCTACACTGTAGTTAAGATGTACTGACTTACTCAGTTGTAAATGAGAACTCATTTTTATAAAAAAAAGACTCATTCCAAGCTTTTCTTATAATTCTATTTTCTTTGTATTCCTTGTTCATTTCAATACGTGTAAAGACAACTGTGAAAATATCAGTATCCAGGTCTACCAAGGGTATGGCATGAGCTGGACTATTCTTGTAGGTTTGCATGCATGTCTGAATGCTGCCTTATCCTTAATTTATAATAGTAGTCTATAGGAAATTTCAGAGTTCATAAATCTAGATCTGTAAGCCAAAAGATGTGTACCACATTCTGAAATGTCAGGAGATTCACAAGTCTACCTTTGAAACAACTAATGTGTAGTCAGACTTCTGTTATATTTACCCACTGAAGCCTTAGGTTGTTGACCTGACATTTCTACCTTTTAAATACATGAATTCAATATTGTCTATGTAAACATTATTTTAGAGGAAATTTTCATGGTTTTAACAAGTTGTATTTTCAGTTAGTTCAAATATTTTTAAGTGTTGTTTTGGGTAGTGGCATTTCTTTTTGCTTCCTTCCCACCTCACTTTTTCCCCAATTTCTTTGTACATAATTATTTACTAATCATCTTTTTTGTACTTTTTCAAAGTATGGATGCTTACATATCAGCTATAGGTTTTACTGTTGTTGAGATTTATAAAATATTAAAACAAAACAAACAGTAATAACAATGAAAACTTATTTTGTATTCCCGTTAAAACTTCCAGACAAGTGGCTGTACGTGGGACAGATTAGCCTTGTCCCTATAGGGATGTGGAGGTAGAAGGGCACATTGTTAAGGGACAATGGCTTGTACAGTCTAAACCGCAGGCAATACTCAAGCTTACACAAACAATATCAGATTTCAGGACATTGTTTCTGTTGTATTTTACATACTACATGTGTTTTGTGAATTTTTTTTTTGTCTTACAATCTTATGTATGAATGCAACAAAAACACAAAAGGAATCGGCATTTGAGAGACCTGGTGTACAGATCTCTATAAGTCCAGAGGGAAAAAATATTTTGGGCCCCAAAGCAACAAAATATAGTAAGATTCAGAGCCATAGGAGAGTGGTTATCCAGCTTAATTCTTACAGAAAGAGAGTTGATGTTGATTATTGGGTGGTTGATTTGGGAAGGACCAGATAGGGCAAAGGTAGGGGGGAATCAAGTGTTCTAAGACATGAATCTCAAGAGTGTGTTCTCCAGTACCAGGTGAGTGTGAAGTGGAATATTTGCATGGCTGTTTTCTCTTCAAAGCCCCAAACAGGTTGTTGTTATTACTTTCTTGTTCTGAACTCTCTGCAAAACTCTCTGCATAGAATTAAGTCATTAACACAGTTGTTTGGCTGTTGAGTTTTTCAAAAGTGTGTTGTTTATTTTCTAAATATCTGAGCATTTTATCTGTTTTTCTATTAATGATTTCTCAGTTTACTCTCCTATGAGAGAAACTATACTTTGCATGAATCTTGTTCTGCAAAACTGCAGAAATCGGTCTCATCATTTGGTCTGTCTTGGGGAACATTTGTTAGAGCTTGAGAAGAATTGTGATTTTCTGGTGTTAAGTGGTATGTTCTATAGGTACAACATAGATCAGGCTTACTGCTGGACATATCTGTTTTTGTTTTGTTTTGTTTTGTTTTGTTTACAGATTTACCTATGAATCCTTGATGTTCCCTGTTGATTTCTGTCAGCTATACTGTCTGTGATGTTCTATTGTTAGAGTCACCGTGATCTGTTGGTACATATTTTCTTTCTTGAGAATTGGCCTCTTTAATATCATGAAATTCTTCAATCTGATCCTCTTTATCTTCCGTACTTCAGTTTGTTTGCTGACTCCACTTCAGTAGAACTGCTCCATCTTCCTTGGTACTGTGTTAGCTTATCTCCCTCTGTCTCTTTACTTTTGCCTACCTGAATGGTTATAAGTGCACTGTTCCTTCCAGACATATATCAGCAGCTCTAGTTTTATGTTTTCTTTTTAACGTGTCTGACGATTTCCTTGTTGCCCTCTCTGTTGTTAGGAGAGTTATCCTTCTGGTGATTATTGTTTCTGTTGGACCCCAGTTTTCTTCACAGCCAGTTTCTGTTTACTGCATTTTCTCCTTTGTTTTCCCTTTATATCTTTTTCTGCTTTGATAATTGAACAACGTCTCGTAGACTTTGATTTGGGTCCTCATGTTTGCCCTAGATTTTTCAAAGTGCACATTTAACTACTCTAACTCCATCTTCAAATAGCACTGTGCCAAGTCAAATGTAGTGCAGCTCCTCATTACAGGGCATTCCAGATTCCTCTTTTACATATTATATTGTTTGGTTATCAACTCATGCTGCTAAAATAAACATCCTTGGACTTGGTAGTTTAGATGACAGAACAGTATTTATCTAAGTTGCAGAGATGGAAAAAAACCAAGATTAAAGTGTTATTTGAATTGTTTCCTCGTGATTATTCTTTTCCTGAACACTACCAAGTATGATAGAGCAATGTAGTTTCTTTCATAATATGGCTTAATGCTGAAAATTTCATGTATCCGTTTTCTTTAAATTTTTCTAAAGTATAATAAATATATGTGCAAGAGTCAAATCTTGCAGGGCTATTATGGTACATGTCTTTAATCCCAGCACTTAGGAGGCAAAGGCAGGCGAATCTCTGAGTTCAAGACCTGACTGGTCTACAGAGTTCCAGAACAGTCAAGGTTACACAGAGAAACTCTGTCCCAGGGCAGAAAAAGAATCATATCTTGTTTAGTGCATTTAACCTGTTTGTATGTGTTATAATGAGTGAATTCCATTGGAAATATAAACTTACAAAAATCTAACAAGACTTGAGTATTGCTAACTTTGCTGTTACCTTTTACTCAGGGTTGATCAAATCTGGATTGAAATACTGGCAACCTAAGGTGCCAGGGTCATTTGAAACAGCCTACACTGCTACTAAGAGACAGTCTGTAGGGCTGACCAATGATAACCTGTAGTCATTGACCACAGAGGAGCCAGCTCACTTTTCCCCATTTTAAAGGTCTTGCTCATATTAAAGTTATAAATTTCATGTTAAAAAGAAACATAAATCATTGTGGCACAACTCAGGAGACTGCCACAAATTCTATTTTTGATATTACTGCATGAGTTGGAGAGCTATTCGAATGAATTATAGGTGCTGATTTCGAAGATTTTACACCTGAATGGGAATTAAAAGCAATCCTTGAAAGGGAAGCCCCTGGAGACCTATGACAACATCACAAGATGCTGACATCTTAATATTATAAAAACATATTTCAACTATATTAATTATTTATAAGCTTATTTATACAAACAGTATAAACAGCCAGATGCACATGCACACATCTCTTCTTGAAGATGTGTAGGATAATTAAATTTTAAAGTGGTCACTATCATGCTCATATTTATTATACTTTCCACTTCATTTTTGATGACTCCAGTAAAGAGATTTGGTAAATAAAATATATTTGTCAGAGTGATCCTATATTAAAATCTAATTTACTCCAGGCAGTGTGCTAGGTAGTGCTTATGACATATGTCTAGAATATTTTACAATTCCAAATGGCTGGTTTTCTTTAGCCTGAATTGCTAGTATATTCACATAATTATAACAAATGTAAGAGAAGCATTCCTCTTGAAAACCAAAATCCTATTAAATAAATGGAAAAATAATAGTAATTCAATGCCAAGTCAACCAGTGACTAAACCTTAGCCCTGTATCACTTTGTCTGAAATTTTACAATTTTTGAACTGTTTCAAATTTCAGTAATCCCATTGAATTTTTATCGGCAAGTACATGTCCCTTATTTTATGACTTGGGTTGTAGATACACTTAGGAAAATATTGTTCTTACAGATAAAAATTAAAATCACTGATGGGTAAAGTCTCTCTGTTTTATGGTTGTAATGACTAAGAAATTATGACTAAGTTCATGCATGCATATGGCCACTTTCAACCTAAAAATTCAGGATGAACAAGCTGTTCATCATTACCAAGCTTGGCAAGGAGAAGCTCCCCAAAGAAACACGAAGCATCTTGTTTGCCCAGTTATAGAATTATGTCTGACTGGTATTATTTCTCAAAGTTGCATCTTAATTTGTTTCCTGAGCATCACTGAGAATGGTTCCATGCATTTCAGCTCTATGTGTGAAGTTCCAAAAGTGAATCTTCCAAGAATGCAAACACTAGAGAAGACTGTTGCAAGTGGTAGTAAAATGAAAATGTCTTCCAAAAGTAAAAATTAGAGAGGAAAATAATTTTCAAAGAATTTTCACTCTGATTGCACACAAAGACGTTTGAAAATAGTGATGTGGCATGTTCATGACTATTCCATATTCAGTAGAAGTTTACATTACAATCATTTTAATTCAAAACAAGGTTTATTAGTGTTTAAATAAAGTTATATATAAATACAGTAGAACAAAATGTTATTACTGTCTGAATTTATTACAATCCCTGGTATAAAAAGGCTTCAAATAAATACTGACTTCAAATGTATATTATTGTAAAAAGGAGCAATTTAGAGGCCAATGGACAGTAGAAAAACAAAAAAAAAATATTCTTTTTGTCATAGTGTAGAAGTGAATATTGCCAAAGTACAAGATATATCTGATTAAATATATCTTCATGATGGCCATCATTTTGTTTAATGAGTATACACTACTTTTTTTAAAAAGCTACACCAAAACATTTTTCTTGAGTAGATGGCACATGGTCACATGAATTTGAAAAGTATTCTCTCATGTAGGCAGTTAATGACAGCATGGCATTAGAATGGCAGATCATTGTTCTGGGAATGTTTCTATCATGGTGGCACTAAAGAGTCAATTTATTAGGCAGTTAAAACACATTTTGGACAACAAAAACCTTTAAAACACTGGAATCATCTAACATGTAGTTTAGACAAATAATATTGTACATGAATTGATTCAGAATTAAGGTGAGAAAAAAGAAAATTCAAATGCTAATTTTACATTTGGACAGTAGGATTCTAATACGAATTATTATGAGATAATTAGTCAGAAACAAGATTTTAAAAAAGAACTTCGAAGTTTATTTTTCATATTTTAATTTTTGTATTTGCCTAATGTTGTTTTGTAGATGTGAAAAACTGGCTGTTTTTTGTTTGTTTGTTTGTTTTGTTTTGTTTTAGATAATAACTTAAATCTCCGAGAGTCTCTGGTTTGAAAGCTATGGGTTTCCTATGAGGACTTCTAAACAGAGTAATTTTGCTTGTATCTATTGTTTTCTGTGATGTATATTTCTCTTTTTCCAACTATACGTGTGCCAGGTAGTAACTCATGAAAGACAAGAGCACATGATAGATAGGTATGAGACCCCTGAAGACCTGAAGGCAGCCACTTCTACTTTGCCATTCTTCAGTTCTACAGTTTGGAACATTTCATTTAACCATAATTGGGTTTAGTGTGTTCACATGTGGAGAATTACACTCACTCAAAGCTTTTCTAAAGGGGGAAGACTCAGTAATGTGGTAACTAGTAAAGAGATGTTTTTTAAAAAATGTGTATAAGACTCAAATCACTGACTCCTACCTATAAGGCACAACTACAAAGAATTTAGACAGCTGAGTTTTGATGTAATACAAGTCACACACTACCCTTTAAAACTGAAGAAACAGCCGGGCGTGGTGGTGCACGCCTTTAATCCCAGCACTCAGGAGGCAGAGGCAGGTGGATTTCCGAGTTCGAGGCCACCCTGGTCTTCAAAGTGAGTTCCAGGACAGCCAGGGCTATACAGAGAAACCCTGTCTCGAAAAACAAAACAAAACAAACAAACAAACACCCCCCCCAAAAAAAAAACCAAACCAAACCAAACCAAACAAACAAACAAAAAAAACCTGAAGAAACAGAGAAAGATCTTATTTGTACTCATGGGGGAGAATGGGAACACAACACAACACACTGATCCTTTGGTTTTAGCTGGATTTAATTGGCTTTTACCTGAGAAACTCTAGATACTCCCAGTATATAATTTGTGCATTGATAAGGCAATGAATGCTTGTGGTTCTCTCCTGATCTGAAGCCTTCTGAAAATGAGAGTGCTGATACAGACATTTGTAGCTCTTGAAAAAGCTTTGATTATGTTCTCATTATACCTGTGCTATAAAAACTGGGTCTGGTGTATAGGTCTCATTTGAAACAATGGAGAGTCTATATAATGAAAAGATAGCCATTAAGACTGTGTACCCTGACTGGAATGTGGCTCACAAAAACATTAGATAGAGCTTAGGAAATATCACAGAAGAGGAAGAGGAAAGATTGTAGGAGCCAGAGGGATAGAAGACCCCTGGAAAACATGGACCATAGAAACAATTTAGCAGGGCTCATAGGGACTCACAGAGACTGAGGTGACAACCATGGAGACTGCATTGATCTGTGGTAGGTCCTCTGAGTATGTCCTGTGATTCTTTAGTTTGAGTTTTTGTTTGGCTTCTAACAATGGGAGTTGAGGTGTCTCTGACTCTTTTGCCTATTTCAGCGACTTTTCCTTACTGCTGGGTTGCCTCATGCCGGCTTGATGTGAAAGCATATGCCAAGTCTTATTGCATTTTGTTATACCTAGTTCAGTTGATACCAGTGGGAGGCCTGCTTTTCTCTGAAGGAAAATTCAGGGGCAGTGTAACTGAAGAGATGGTGTGTCAGAGGGGACTGGAAGGAGGGAAGTGAGGGTAGGCTTCAGTTGGGATATATTGTATATGAGAATAAAAATAAGATAAAATAAAATAATAAAAGACTGTGCACCCATTTTCAACACCTTTCAAAAGTCTGGGCTATAATCTTGACCTCCAATATGGTAGACACACTGCCTACTATAGTCCTATGGTTTCGGGCTTATTTCCAGAGAGTACTTGATAATCTTTGTTTTCCTGTATCTCATGTTCTAGGAATCATTGCAGCTTAGACCAGACTGATGTTCTGTCATGAATCTTGTTATATCTAAGTAACAAGTGTAGGCTTTGATATCAGACAAACCATGTATAAATCCCTCATTTTCCATTAGGTAACATATCTTTGGTATTGACTAAGTTATTTAAATTTACAAAACTTCTATTTGAATAGTTTTAAAAGAGAGAAGAGTAAAAATAACAATGATAATACCCCGTGGATTTCTCAATAGAGAAGAAAAATAATTCATGTAAATAATTGGAATAAACCCTAGGAAATAGTCAGGTAGTTATTGAATATGAATTATATTGAGATGATCATTGTATAAAAAAATGATGTCTATTCTGAGAGAGAAGTATCCACAGATCTTAAAATTCAGCATAGTTATCATTCCCATTTATTTTTGTGATTTAGTCTTCTGTTTTTATGTGGTAAACTACTTAAAATATCTTAAGACAACATTTTAAAATTCTTATCCCTGCCATTCTAATAGCTGAGTGAATTCACCAGTTGGTTCTGTAGTGGGGTCTCTACTGTGGTTGCAGCCAGGAATTGGCTAGGCTGAGTTCACGACAGATCTGACTACGTTGATTTTCACAATGGCTAACACACATGGCTGACATCTGAAGTTGGCTATTGCTGAGAAGTAGACTTTACCTGTAGCCTATGCTTGGCTTCCTTATATAGTTAGGACTTCTTGGTACTGAAGCTGATTTTCAAAATCAAAATTCGAGGTGTATGTTACAGAAAGAAAGATGTAGAAGATTCTAGTTAACTTGGGGGGGGTATGCTCTAAATGGGCATAACATTCTTTTTAATAAAATTCTGTAATTATTCAAGGAAGTCTTACCAATATTTAATGCTATAGAGTAATGATTCATGTTTTTCATAAAATACCATTGCAGAAGAGCCTGTGGTGTGAGGACAGTCATTTAATGGGTTTGTTGTTATTGTTGTTCTGGGAATTTTTTAATGTAGTAAATTCTAGTCTTTTTTTTTTAAGCAAAGCAACTGATACATCTCCCCTGCCATAAGTAAACTATCTTGAGTTCCCACCTAAGCCTTACCAAAGACTCATCATTATGTCACTAAATCCATAGAGTCAGCTCCCACCAAGCTAGGTCCATGTGCAGATACCTTAAGTACCACTCTGAGAAGTTGCTCTCCTTCATCAGAGACCAATTAAAAATTGTATACTATTCAACTTGTTTAGACTTGTCATATGATATCTGCATACATGTTATATCCACAGATAATAAAATGGAACAAGAAGCTCATGTAAGCCAGAAAGGCATATTAGTTTTGGTGTTCAACACGCTGTGTGTCATAATACTTTCACTGAATCCACTGTCTGCCTCATAGCATATGAGGTTTGGCATCATCCTTTGGGCTAATCTGCATTTTCCATAAGAAGTGGCCTATATGTGAACATGTGAGGTTCTAAAGACCTCATTCCATTTGATCTACTTCTTCCCTTTCCAGTCCAAGTTTTTAATCATTGTTTTTTTTTTTTTTTTAATCATTCAAGGAATTTCTTATTTGTCAAGCATAATTGTATTGAATAGGACACATAACTATATTTTGTCTTATGCTAGTATTTTATACTTCTTGAGTTGGCTATGAAGCTATAAGGGACAATATACATAAGATTCTTGAAAACATGTATGTTTAGTTCAACCAGGCTGGGAAATATTTCTTGAGATTTTTGAAGTCTTAACAAAGAATCTAAAATCCATGCCTTTGATGTTAATTTCACTCAGAGGTTACATCTTGGTGTCAGGCCAAGCACAGTTCTTTTCATATTTTCACAGCTTCTTTCTATTTGTAAGATTAGAAATCAAAACCTTCTAACTTATTGTTCATCAATATTCTGCTCAAAATCAAAATGGTTCCCCTCTCTTTCTCTCTCTCTCTCTCTCTGTATGTGTGTGTGAGTGTGCATGCAGGAGAGAGAGAGAGAGAGAGAGAGAGAGAGAGAGAGAGAGAGAGAGAGAGAGAGAGAGAGACAGATTATATGAAAATATATTTCAGTAGAGACATCAATATAGTAAGAGGATTTTATTTTGTGCATTTTATCACAAGCACGAATTTCACTTATCTTTCTACTACTAAATATCATTCAACATTTTTCACTGACATGAAATAACAACTACCTCTATTTCATTTGATGTCCACAAACAGTTACACTGTTCCCATCAACAATCCCCATTCTCTTTCACCTCTAGTGCTGGATATTTAACTTTTTATCATAGCACTAACCACTTCTTAAGACCAAAAATATTTTGATTACATATTAATAAACAACAAACAACCATTGATACAGTTTATTATATTTTTTCATAATCCTCTCCTTTGACTAGAATCAACTGTTTCATTCTATTTCAAGATCTTTCACTTAGATTCAACCAATAAAACTCATCTGATGTCTTCCTTAGGGTGCATATCCAGGACATTCCACTAAAATGATTGATATTGATATTCCTGAAAGGTAAATGAGTCCTGTTGGCTGAAAAGTAGTCTTTCCATGTAACCTTATCCTTCTAGAGCATGACAATTGTGTTTTGAGGGAATATAAGAAAGGATAGGAAGCAAGGGAAGCCAGGAACGTTAAAGTGGAGACTTTCAATTTTCCTTTATTAGTCAAATTAATTATAGGACCTATTCATATACAAGTGATGGAAAAATAACTTTACAGTTTGTCTTGAAAGTGACCCGATGATTTTGGGAAAGACAACCAAGTCTGAGAGATTTGTTTGCAGTTGTCTTTGGACAACAGAATGCTGTCTTCAGATATGGAGAGTGTGTTCATCTGTAAGCTTCTTGCTGTCATTCTTCCCTTGTTTTCTTCTTCTCTTAGTCTCCTTTGTCACATCCTTCTTTCTCATCCTGTTGTCCCGAAGATGTTTTGTTAAAAGCTAACACTACAGCCAAATAGTAGGATGGGAGGCTCTAGTCACTGAAGATGAACACAGCTTCTTCTTGTCTCTCCTGATACTTTTTCTTGTGTTAGCATATGTCATCTCCATAGAGTTGTAAATTTTAATGTTTGCATGGCTTAGGAGAAATAGATCATTATATTTGCTTAGGCTTAGAGTACTAGACTAGAGCAAATGAGGCAAAGGACTATTCCATATGTTCCATGTCAGAACACTCACATCATTAGTGCACCGCATAATGGTGTGAGACCAAAAGTCAAGTTATAATTAATGTACTCCTTTGGTTCCTTTACTCCCTGGTGTGTTCTCCTCTGCATTATTCCTCTTGGGAAATACTGTGACAGCTATGTCAGGACCCAGGTTAATGTAGATTTCTGGTAAAGGCAGGTGAGATCTTATGAATATCGTATGAATAATTCACATCACTTGAAAAAAATTAGTGTGAAGCAGAACAAAATGAGAACATTCTGTGCTCTGGACAAAATCCTTGCCCTTTCTGATGGTTTCCCAACAAGAAACTTATAATACTCAACTCCTGTCTTTAAAGAAATTGAAAAGGGATAGTTGATGTTACTCTATAGATTAAAATCCACTCACAGAAAATGCAAAAGGTAAGGGAGTTATGATTTTTAAGTGCAATGTTAGGAGGAAGTAGAAAGTAGAGCATTAGGAAAATAAGTTTTCAGGTGTGGTTTTGTTGCAGAGTACTTTCCAGGAAAATTAATTCCTTTAAATAAGAGACAAAATTAAGATGGCTCAGCAGTTAAGGGAACTAACTGCTCTTCCAGAGGACCTGGGTTTAAATTCCAGCACCCACACGGCAGCTCATGACTGTAACTCCAATATCTGACACTCTCACATAGACATGCATGTAAACAAACACCAATGCTATAGAATAAAGATAAATAAAATTTAAAGATATTTAAAAACAGAAATCGATGATGATGATGAAGGGACTTGGCAAATACGTATATATTAGCCTGTGTGAGGGTCGGCATTAGATCCATAGCCAAATAGAAGATGAAACAAAAAGGAAGGAAAGAACTTGGAGAGATCATAGAAAACAAATACAACTGGCAAAGGTTTTACACATACAAACTAATAGCATTTCATTAATGTCTTTACATAACTAGTGAGTGCCTAGCATGTTGGGGACGATACAGATTCACTGGAACATAACATCACATAGTAAATTTTGTCCTTTTCTGGAATAAAGGAGAGTTTAGCGAATGTGTCAGCAAATTAGGCAACTGCAGTATATTATTTTTCTGATCAAGAAAGGCAGATTGCTAAGAGGGTGGCCAATAATTTTATCCATATTAAAGTCAGAAGTGTTATGTGAATAACAGACGTAAAGTAGAAGTCATATGGAGTCACAGTTGGAGTAAATACCATCTCCTGTATCCAGTTAGAACCATGTAAGACCCAGCAGGGCACTTTCAAAGCAATGAGAGGAATCTGGTTAAAAAAAAAAAAAAAAAAGCCAAACAAACAAAACCTCCAAAATAGCAGCAAAGGGATTAAAAACTCATGTATGATACATTGGTTAAATTTAGTTAGAGGAAAAAATTGCAAGCTGAGTCCAGCCACAAAGAATGAAAAAAATGGCAAGGCCCAGTGTGTGTTTGTCATTTTGTTTACGTATACTTCACAAGGCTTGCCCACAAGTGTACCAGTACCTTTTATTTGCCGGTTGTACTTGTTGTCTCTGAGGTTCACTGCCTCAGTCTGCTAACCTAGGCTGAGTATAACTATCCACTGCCTCCTCCTCTCTGCACTGCTCCCTCATGTAGCTTCCTGTCCTCTCTCATGAGAGTTAAGCATATCCTATTCTGTCAAATTTTTCTCTGATTCCTTACTTTGTGTTCCACTCAATTAGACATCACTTTTGAACATGGGTGCTTGCTTCTACAAACTAACTTTACCTACATTGTTTGGGTTAACAGTGTGTATTACAGTTGTATCTGTATCCAGCTAGGAGGATTAAAGGTATGTAAGGGTGGAGCTCCACCACAGCAAGAAACATTTGTTTTTCACTTAATAACACAATCTTGAGGTTCATAGTGTGGTTAAATATCCTGTAACACATAAGATTTTGATATATATATATATATATATATATATATATATATATATATATACACATATATATGAATCTTTATAAAGATTTACTTGTTTTGTAGTGGATGTGGATATGTTTTGTCCCTTTTATTTCACAATTTCACTGTTATGACTATTATAGAGAAAGACAATATTTATTTTAAAACTACCATTATAATATTTTAGGTTTGATCAGTTAGTATGGGTGAAACACAGTTATTAATATTCACAGGTATAAACCCAGTCAATTGAGTTTTCTGTAGTCTTTACTTTTTAGGAAGATGTGTGTGTGTGTGTGTGTGTGTGTGTGTGTGTGTGTGTGTGTTTTTGCAAGATAATAAAAATATGAATATGTTAAAACACTGGAAGTGTCGTGGGAAAATATTAATGAAAGAATGAGACACTGAGCGGAAGATAAAGGGAAAAAGGGAGGCAATTAGTAATGACAGTATCTGTGTTCAGTTTCCTTTTTGAGATAGTGGTGTTTAAGCAAATCCCTGAAGGCTTGAGGCTAGTGGTCTTCTGAAACATGACCGAGCAAGGTCACTGCTACCCTTTTAGGAAGTTGTGTCCCACATACAGGGTATAGGTGACAGACAAAGCTTGAAGCAGAGCAAAAGTGAAGAAAGGTTTACAACAAAGCTGGGCTGGGCAGGGTTTGTGAACAAGCCAAAGAGCATTATGACTGCATAAAGGCAATTTTTTTCATTCATAAAGAACTGGAGGGGGTGGAGAGAAGGCTCAGTGGTTAAGAGGACCTCTTCCAGAGGTCCGGAGTTCAATTCCCAGCAACCACATTGTGGATCAGAACCATCTTAAATGGGATATGATGCCCTTTTCTGATATCTCTGAAGCTAGAAACAGTGCACCTACATGTATAAAATGAATAAATAAATATCAAAGAAGAAGAAGAATGAGGAGGAGGAGGGGGAAGTAGAAGGAGGATGGGGAGGAGAAGGTGAAGGAGAAGAAGAAGAAGAAGAAGAAGAAGAAGAAGAAGAAGAAGAAGAAGAAGAAGAAGAAGAAGAAGAAGAAGAAGAAGAAGAAAGAGAAGAA
>NC_034596.1:56685160-56697516 GCF_900095145.1 Mus pahari
TCTCTCTCTCTCTCTCTCTCTCTCTCTCTCTCTCACACACACACACACACACACACACAGAGTAAAGACTAGTGTTCTTTGTAAAGAAGAAAGTGGAAAGACTGTAGCATCAAGAAATGATAGATGATTTGCTACTAACAGCATTTTTCAGATATAGCGAGAAGATGCAACATGATCTCACAGACTGTGCCCCACCACACACAAAACATGCATTGGTTCCAGCCAGAGAAAAAAGAAGAACCCAGCATGAAAGTGGGTACAAAGTTCCATTGCCATTCAAGAAGCCACTTGCAATTGATCGCTGCTGAGAGAGGCAAAATCATTTTACTTCAATGACAGTGGGTACCTCAACCACATTGTAGTACCGGCCATATACTTAGGAGTTGTCTTCCAACAAAAACAGTACTGTGTGTTTGCTTTGTTTGTTTGTGGGTGATTCATTTTAACTTCATTTTCTTTCTTTCTTGTTTTTGTTTTTTGTTTGTTTTTTGTTTGTTTTGTTTTTTGAGACAGGGTTTCTCTGTGTAGCCCTGGCTGTCCTGGAACTCACTCTGTAGACCAGGCTGGCCTCAAACTCAGAAATCAGCCTGCCTCTGCCTCCCAAGTGCTGGGATTAAAGGCGTGCACCACCTTGGCCTGCCTCACTTCATTTTCTTTAAGAGAAAATATGGCACAGAGGTGAATAGGTGAAGGCATAGGATCTAGGCAAAGTTTGATAGAGGAAAGAATGTAATCACAATGCATTGTATGAAATTCTCAAAAAAAATTAAAAGAAAAATGTTCTCCCATGAAAATGCAAGCTAAAACTTGAAGATACTAATGATGACAGGGATATTATGAATTCTAATAAGTGACTCAATCTGTTAGCCCAGATACTTTTAAAGCTAGTTATATCATGTTAAGAAAAGAGGATAAAAAGAACAAGAATAAAAAACGAATCTGAATTAGAGGTCTAGACTGAAAGTCATCGGCAATATCTATCAAATCACTGCCAAAGTTTGCTTATATGTTGTAGTGAGGAAACCAAGACAATTATCAACACTATCATTTAGTGTGAAGTCATGATATTCTCATTTAAACTATTTCCTGAAATGTAGATAAAGTGTAATGCATCTCTTATTTATTTCATTGTTTTCTCCATAACTTGATTAACTAAAATCTGTAGTGTATTCATTTGTTAAAGGACTGGAAACAGGAGTTGTTTTCTTTGAAATATTTAATCATATTTATAACTATTTAATCCATAAAATTTAGCACAAATTGGTTAGCATGGTTGCCCATATGTTCTATCTCCTCATTCCATTCTCAGATATTCTATGGATTCTCCAGGGAGACAGAATAAGATCTCCAAATACTCTTTGGATTTGTCTCGAGTTTTTCTCATTTTTGTTTCATGTGATTCAGAGCTTGTTTATCAAGTGATGCATATTTATGATTGCTATATCTTTATGATGAACTGGGCCCTTACCAATTTGGAAATATTCCACCTTATTTTTGGCAACAGTTTTTTTTTTCTGGACGTCTAGCTTGACTTTTATTAATCTAGCCATTCCAGCATTACTATGCTTTTCTTTGCTATATATACGTTACTTTCTTTTGCAGATGATATGCTTCTTTATATTTACTCTGTCAATTATAGCTAAAGTACTGTGATATATGTAGCTAGTTTCTGCTGTTTTGAAATATCAAAACCTTTAAATCGGAGTGTCTGTTGAAGTTTTAACAACAGTTTTTAGTTTTGCACCTATCAGTTTGCTAATTTCTGTTTACCACATAATTTGTTGTTTTTCTTGTGCATGGTCTTTTTTCTAACATAGGTGGATTGTTTCTTCAGTATTTTTCTTAATCTTTCTACAGCCTTCTAAACAGCATTTATTGGTGCTAATTTTTTAGCAGATGCTTCAGGGAAGATTAGAGTATGTGTCCCGAGCTTACATATTTTTACTAGCGAATTATCAATCTTTATCTGATAATTCTAGTATCTGGGTTATTCTAAGGTTTTTTTCTTTCAATTAAAGTTATTTGGTACTATCATGTAGTTTCTTCTTTTCTATTCTCAAGAAAATGGCAATTAACAAATATTGAACAAGGAAATGAATATAAAATGTGAAAACTACATACACTTTCTGAAACATTAATCATTGCTTGCCTTACAACTTCTATTCTTAAAAATTAAAATAATATAACTGTTTCAGGATACGAGTTCTTCTTTCTTTTTAATTCTAGGGCAATTGATGAACTCAAGAGTACCAATCTTTATGGCTGAAACAGTGACATAAGGAGAAAGATGTTACTCTTGGGCTGGAAAATCTAACCATGCTTCATCATCACAGAAATAGTCACTGAAAGACACAGCACAAGTGGTAGTGAGGAGTGCAGTCACATGGTTCTGGAATATTTTGTGGGTGTTTTGTTGGTATTATCATTTGTAACCTGTTCTCATTGCTTTGTTGAGAAGAAAACAATATAAATACTTAAAAACTAAAGTCATATCATAAAATTGACAAGATTTTATTGCTAGTAGAACCTAAGATAAACTTCTTTCATAATAGTCTAGATTACTGTCTAGATAAACCAAACAAATGAACTAAAATATATTCACTTATAATTAAACATGAGTAGTTCCATAAATTAAACTGACACATTATTGAATGATATCTATCCAAATGCAGCTCTATTAGCTCCGTATGAAAGGTAGATTCCAGGTGAAATACATGTTAATAGAACATTTATAGAGGAATGTATCTGTTTATGTTTATCAGTCTTTACTTTTGAAATAGCTTTTGCTGATTAAACTGAAAATGCAAAATATTGGAAAATCTATTTTTAGTTGGTAATAAACCCATGAGATATTTACATAAAATATTAAAACCAGAGGAGAGAGAAGGGAGTGGGCTTGGAACAGGGTGTAAAAATATTTTTAAATTAAAAAAAAAAAGAAAAAATAGTACAACCAAACAAACCCTCTGTGGCTCTGGAGAAATGTGGGGACACCAGCATGAGTGATCTGTGAGAATTTTTGAAGCTGTTATGAAAAAACAGACACTGACTAAATGGACATGTGAAGCGTGTATAAGGAGAGAGAACAAGCCAAACCTGGCTGTAGAGATCATGAAGCCGAAGCCCATGTGATGGAGGCATGAACATTACCAGCACTCAGAGATAGAGTGGTAGAACGGAAATGCTGTCAAATATGGAGCGGGTGAAGATGAATTCAAGAAGAGATTATAATTTATCATTGTAAAAGCTTTGATGATGTGATTATAAGGTCTCTTGGGAGATATTAAAATAAGCTAAACAAAATTGTTAACAAATCAATCACAGCAGAGACTTACTGTCCAATATTGTAACATGCTTAATTCGAACAAACAAAATAAACATTTAATCATTGGCACTTGAAATGTCAAGTTAAATAACAAGTAGAATATTTAAATTATGGGTGTAAGTACAGAAAGTAATAAGATAAAGTCCAAGGCAAAAATGCTTATTGCATTCTTGAATTAACCTTTCTTTTGTAGTATAGACTATATCTGTCTTCCATCATCCGGGGAGGTTAAAATAATAAATACTGGTTGTGAAAATATTTCTGTGAGCATATGATATACCTGATTATATAACTGCTGCAAAAAGCAGAGTAGACAGTTCCTAATTCTATCAATTGGATTGGCGGGATGTCTTCCAAGTCAGGCTAAAATATGATATAAGACATGATTTACCGTGCTCAGAAAAGTACACGCATCTCTTCAAGTCTCAATTTATGCCGGTGATATGGAAATTACCAAAGGTACTGTTTTGTTGTAACTTTAATTTTGTTTTTAATAGATACTACATCAGAGTTTAGCATAGATCCATTTAGTAAATGAAATGCCCTCGTCTTTATTTCTATTGCCATCCTTGAATAGGAAACCATGCCTTACTACTAGGCTACCACACTTATGTTTATAGAGGTGTTTATTTTCAAATTTAAAAAAAAAATAAGTCACAACAACTGATATTTTCTTTCTTAGATAATGTGTTTTGTCATTCTTCAAGAATGAAATAGATGTTCAGGTTGTATAAAGTCCTCATTAAGATAAGGTTTCTTTTGTACTCCTTAGTAATATGGCGCTCTACATAACTCTCTGTCCTTTGAAGTCATGCCTCTGAGTAAATTAATAAATAAATAGTAGGCACTGATATTATCTTAATTTTGAGAAAACTGGATTGTTCTGGAAGCTCTTGACTTGAATAATCATTAAATCTACAAGTATAAAATGTTGTTGATTGAAGTAAAACTGGCTCTCCTCTTTGAAAGTATTTAAGCGCTCAAAAGATATATTTCATTCTTCTGAAAGTAAGATTGTACACGTTGTTAATGAAGAAAGTGTGTTAAATAGTATTGTGATACTAGTTATATGTCAGCTTGATGTAAGCTAGAGTCATTTTGGAAGAGAAAATCTCAACTAAACAATTGCTCCCATTAGATTGGCCGTGGGCTGGCCTGTGTCCTGACCTATGATAATGGGAGGTCCTAGTTCATCCTGGGTCATGCCATCTTTACTCTAGATGCTATAAAAAAGCAGACTGAATGAGCTATGGGAACAAGTTGGTAAGTAGGACTCCTCAATGGCTTCTGCTTCAATTCCTGACTCCCAGTTTCTGCCTTCATATCCTTTGATGATGCACTGAGTTGTGGAAGTGTAAACCTAATAAACCCTTTCCTCCCCAAGTTACTTTTGGTTATCATGTTTTAACACAACAATAGGAATCCTAAATAAGACAGTATTGAATATATTAGATACTTTATATGTTTCACATTTCCATTACACGGTTACATAACCTACATTATTTTACATAAATGTTAGCCCCTGCTACTATTTCTAGAGAGAAAGATTTTCAAACTACTTATTTGGGGGTTACAGTGATTCTAGTGTCTTAATATTGATTGCTTATACACAAGATGGAAGAGGTTATTTTCAGGGTGTCATTGTTTTAGTGGCCTTGTTTAAACTGCTCAGCAAAAAAGGCCAATGTGAGTGTCTGTTTACTGCGTTATAAATTGTCTGTGTGTTGTGTATTGACATTAGGGGCAGACTGAAAAATGGATTCTATAAGGTGAAACTTCTTAGAAGTGTAAATTTCGGTGGTCCTAGACCATCAAATACCCTAGAGAGATCTGCTCTGTCTTGGAATGTGATTTAAGGACTCTGCTCATCATACTGTGGGAATTTCTCCTGTCAAACAACATATGTAAGATAAGAGAAAATCCTTTTTGTTTCTCGATGAAATTCAGAAGGGAAATCAAAGTAGAATTTCACATACAAATAGCACAGTGAGAATTTAAATATAAAAATGTAAACAATGCTGTTACAAAACTTGATTAAAGACAAAATACCAAACTTTATTCTACTCTTGATTGTAAAATTTGACAAAAACTTGACTGCAAAAAGGGATAAAATCCTTCTTACTATTTTTGGTGTGGTGACACATTTTTCCCTTGAAAATATTAGAGTTTTTCTATCTGTGGCAGTTGATTCTATCTGTGACAGTTGATTCTTTCTTTCAGAAAAACAGGAAGAACAAATACACTTTGTTGAAGTCTATTAAATGTTTCTCCCACTTGGGAAAAAGTAGAGTAGAATAATTCAATTTGTTATACTAAAGTTGGCATGCAGAGATTTATGTATAAAGTCTTGACCCAAAATTGTTTCTTTCTGAAACATTTTATAAGTATTTTATATAGCCTCTCTCATTGTAGTACTTCTTAGTGAAAGTTTTCATGTAGTTATGATTCATTTAATGCACACTTTAGTACTGATGAGAACAAATGTATCTTGTGCACTAAATTTTTTTTTTTCTGTTATCATGTTTGCTTTTATCTGATCCTGGCTAGAAAATTTAGAGATATGTTAACAATGTCTTGTACATTGGCAGACTGGGTTAAGAACTGCCATGTAACTGACATAAGCTCATTAAACATTATTGTCATAATAACTTACTTATCGTGCTTGGAAAAATGGAAAGCCTTGAACTGTTATCCGAAGGTAGATTAGTAATATGCACTTAGTTTAAAACTGTGGTGGTAAGAGGTTCCTACATGTGAATCTGCATCTTGTCTATGATTTTTAAATTCGACCGATCTAAGTTTCATTAGCATTAAGATGGAAAAAGAAACTTAATAATGAAATTATCATTTTTTCTACATTCATTGATCTTCAGCTCTGGAGGTAATGACCATAGCATCATGCTGAGAGTTAGTAGGGATAGAAAATTAATAAAGGAAAAAAAAGATATTGAAAAATTCCTTTCATTCATCACTGCTTTTATAATGGATATCTGTTACCCTGCTCCCTAACATCTGTCTATGTTTCACAAAACAACCCTTTGTCTTGGTTGTTTAGGATTAGCCTTTTCTTAATAATCTTGGAACCAAAGTTTTCCAAGATCTGGCTCAATTGAAGAATGATAATGAAGTGGAGAAGAGACTGAAGGAAAGGCCATCCAGAGACTGCCTCACCTAGGGATCCATCCCATCTGTAGAAACCTAGCCCAGACACTATTGCTGATGCCAAGAAGCACTTGCAGACAGGAGCCTGGTATAGCTGTCCCCTGAGAGGCTGTGCCAAAGCCTGATCAATACAGATTTGGATGCTTGCAACCAACTATCAGACTGAGCATAGGGTCCCTAATGGAGAAGTTAGGGCAAGGACTGAAGGAGAAGAATGGGTTTGCAACCCATAGGAAGATAAATAATATCAACCAACCAGACCCCCACCCCCCCCACCCCTGAGAGCTCCCAGGGTCTAAACCACCAACTTCAGAATACACATGGAGGGACCCATGGGAGGGGAGGCTCTTGGTCCTGTGGTGGCTCCTTGCCCAAGGGTAAGGGAATTGTAGAGTGCTGAGACAGGAGTGGGTGGGTTGTTGGGGAAGAACTCTCAGAAGCAGTGGGTATGTGGGAGTATACAGGGTATCTAACTGGGAAAGGGAATAATATTTGAAATGTAAATAAACAAAATAACCAATAAAATTTTAAAAATGTTGAAAAATGATCATAAAGCATAAGATGAACAAAACAGAATTCATTGCATGGAAACATAAACTTTGTGAAAGTCAGTATGAGAAGACAGAACATTTGAAAATTGGGATTATGCTTTAATTAGTGGTACCTTGAAAAGATTCTAGTGTCTTATGTATTAACTTACTACTGAGCTCCTTTTGACCACTTATAAAATAAGCAGCTCAATGTCCTAAGCTGTTCACTGTCTTTTCAACACACTTTCTTTGTGATATTGGTGGCTCCATCAAGGATAGCTGCTTGAGTTAAAGGAGTGATGCCTAAAAAATATTACTGCTTTTAATAATATACTAAGCTTTTCATATTCTCCGCATTAGTTATGTTCTTCAGTGCCATTCTATTACTGCAATGTTGAACATGTTTGAGACTATGTAAGATATGCTGTTAAGGAAGAAAGAAGAAAAGCAGTAGAAAACCATCCCTTTCATCTGTGGTAGATTTTACAACAAATGGTATGTTTGCATTTGTTAAGCTGCCTTCTTTATCAAACTTGGAGCTATAGGAGGTGGTAGAATGGAAAATAATTGTAGGAAAGATGTAAAGGCTTCAAAGAATGGACTTTTAATTTTTACCTTTCTTTCTTTTTAAAAATATATTATAATTATATTCTCTTTTCTTTCCACACACCAAACAGTTCCTTGCTTTAAAAAAAAAATCATGGCCTCTTTCTTTTCTCTTTAATTGTTGTCACATACATATGTATTTTATACACACACACACACACACACACACACACACACACACACACACACACACACACATAATGTTCTTAAATACAACTTGCTCAGTCTGTACAATGTTACTTGCATGTATGTTTTCAGAGCTGATCATTTGGTATCAGATAATGAATTGTCATTGTCATGCTTTTCTCTGGGAAAGGTGATATCTCCCTTTCTCAGAATTCTTCAGTTACTTGCAGTTGTTTGCACAGAGTTGAGGCCTACTAGGCTTTCCACATTTCACTCCCCTTAACCATTCACCCCAACCATTCCTCAACTCCAGCCCTCCTTCAACCCTCATCCACTTTGGCATATCTATTGGCTTTTTCATGTTTCAACTACTCTGAAGTTTGGTAAGTGACTAAACTACAACAAATTCAAGTAACTATACTAGACTCTAGTATACTTTGTCCTCTGAAATACCCTTCCATTTTCTCCAAGCTTCCCTTGAACTTCACTGACTACAATGAAACACAAACAAGCTAACTAATTGGCTATGCCTTTGCTGTGAGGCCAAATTAGAGTCTGTGACAGTAAAGAGGAATCCCCCAGAGTAGGGCTTGGGCTACATGGAAAGAACTCATAGTATAGGAGGAACTGGTGATAATGAAAGTAAGGCTGAGTCAGTAGATAAGAAGCCCTGGAACTGGTGTACAAGAGGTTAGGCCATATGTAAGAAGCAGTCTACTGAATCATGCAAAGTACAGTATCAATACTACTGACACCAATGTCAGAAACTCACTTGAGTAGATCAAATACTCTGTGCAAGATTACTCCGTAGTACATAAAACAGTGAGTTTTCAACTGCATTGTCTTGGAATAGTCTATTTATAGTCATCATTTGTCTTTATTTTGGGATTAAATGCAGAAGTACAATGTATTGGCCTTTGCATCTTGTTGTGGCATCACCTGTTCATTACCATCCTCAAAGCACATACTGATGCATAACTTATTTTACTAAAAGTAAAACAAGATCATACCTAAATATATCAAATGAGATTGGGACTCTATGAGCAGATGGACTCATTGAACCCTTCTAAAAATAACCATGCCAGATAATTTATTGAACACACAAGACCAAGAAAGAATCTAATGTCTTCAACTGCATGTTATAAAGATAGTAATTCCTAATAGTGCTATGGTGACTGGTCACCACTGACCTGTTATCTGACCACTGAGCTTGAATATCAAGTGTCAGTGGACTGACAGGCAGAAAACTCCTGACTTGTCTCTAGGGCTTCAACTCAGCTCATTCGTCACTGCTTCACTTGATTATCATCTCCCCATCGTTCCAAACCCAGTACTATGCCTTACTATCCTCTACCACTATAGCTTCACTGAACTCTAGGACCCTGTTCAGCTCTGCAAGGGCTCTGTGTGCCTCCAGCAGCTCTCCTACTGGGGTCTTTAATGTCTTATTTAACTCCCTGCAGTGTCATTGTGTCTGTGTCAGATTTCTGCCAGCTACAACTAGAAGTCTTTGAATTTCTTGAAATATATAAGGGCCTTATTATAAACCTTTTGTAGTTATTCTGTAAAACACATGCACATGCATACACACACACACACACACAGAGAGAGAGAGAGAGAGAGAGAGAGAGAGAGAGAGAGAGAGAGAGAGAGAGAATTAAAGTTAATAATTAAAATTAAAATAAAAGAGACTGTATTGGTCAATAGCCTGCTATCAAATGTCATTGAGAGCACTTGACAAATTGATGCTGCAAACCAGTATAAGATGTGAATCATCATTACTCAGACATGAGCATGCCTGACTGTGTTCTTGGCATAATATGCTCAATATATACTCCAATTTTTCTTGCCAACACATGGTAAAAGGGGTCAAAAGAGATAGAATAGATATGCCCCCATAGTCTCTCATTATTATTTTGAGAAGACTTTGCAAAATCCCAAATTCCTTTTGGGGGTTTATATCAGTAAGAGAGCAGAATCCAGAAACACTAGTTCTTAAATAACTTGAAATGAAAAAGCTGCAATATCATATGATAAAGACTTTAACAATGGCTATTCATTTTCATCTATCAGGTTAAACTTAGCTTCAGAACAACAGGATAACTGACAGATATTCATTTAGACCAAAGCAATTATTCACATCTATCTGTATAACAAGAACTCCAGAAGTGAGTAAAGCCAGATGTAACATTGAGATCATGATTACAATTCAAGGCTTAAATTTCTTTCATCTTTCTCACATGTTATTCTAAGTGTTTGTATTTTCTTCCTATTCAGTGTATGATGGCTGTAACAGTCCAACTGTCAAGACACTAAGAACATTCACAAACAGGCTGAAAACACTGAAAGACAGGTGACAAAGCCAATCTTTTAAAGTACACATACCTCTTCCCATTAGAAGAATTTGTTTTTCTTTAAAAGATCAACTGCACTTTTCCATTTGTTGTATTTTCTATCTGGGTCTTTTTCTTCTTCAGAGGATGACGGGAGAACTGTCTCCATTCATGTAGGTATGAAATTCTTGCTGGTGTCTTCTTTCTATCAGATCAGATGGACAGAGCTTTATAATAAATCTGTGGGAAGGTGAACCTTGACAGAGAATTTTACTAGATAATCTCTAGAGAGATTATTTTACTTTCCAGGAATATGTTATTGCATAAGTCTTTTAGATCTCTAAATGACCTTACTTTCATTGGAAATTGAGATTATCAACATAATA
Organism: Mus pahari; assembly: GCF_900095145.1. NCBI lineage: Eukaryota > Metazoa > Chordata > Mammalia > Rodentia > Muridae > Mus > Mus pahari. The sequence continues at coordinate 56,695,629 of NC_034596.1, forward strand.
TGAAATTATAACATTTAAAAAGGTAATATGAAAAATTATTTCCTATTGAAATATATAGATTTGACTTTTTTTTTTTACTTATTTTCCAATTAATTTATTCAACAGGTGTGTTTGAAAAACTGGTGTTTGCTTTGCATTAGATTAGGATTCAGGGATCAACACTGATAAAAAAAATCACTGCTTACATGATTTCTAAGACAGAAAGGGATTCAGTAGAAGATGAAAAGTAAAAAAATGAACACATTATCTGATGCTACATCAAAATGTAAGCTGTAGGCAAACAGGAATTCTGTTCGCTTTGTGCAGCAATTAGAATAGTACCTGGCACATAGTAGAGACTTAGTAAACTGTTCTTAATGTTATTAAAATAAATTTGTAGTAAAGTGACACAGTAAAAGTAGAGACCACAAAAGCTTGGTGGATTGAGTTTACTTTCTCAACCCAAGTGACATTTCAGCAAATATATTGAAATGCCTTGGTATTACCTGGGAGAAAAGCATCCTTAGGAATAGAATGCTATATGCAAATGTTGAAAGAAACAGGATAAGTCTCCCTTTAATGAATCATAACAAACTTGGTGTAACAGCTGGCTTGTAGGGAGTAGAGAAAGAAAGCTGGAAGTGACCTTGACAACTCCTTCCTGCTGGCTTTCTCCTATGGCTCAGGAGAAGCTATGGATTCTGTCTGCTACATTACTCATTTTCCAGGCAAGGTGTACCCAGGCAATGACTGTGTGGTAACTAACCACTTTATAATTGGGTTTTAGGTTCTTTCCACAGGACAGAACTCATGACTATTACTGTAAATCTGGTTTAAAAAAAAACAAAAAACAACTGCTAAAAAGGACTTAGGCTTTAAGAGGAAATAGCTGTTCCTCTATAGCATGATGTGTTTCTCAAATTACCTCTTAAATGTTTTTGTTTATCACAAAATAATTTTGCTTAAATACATGAGTGTTACTATCAGCTATTATTGGAAGGCTTCTTTTTTTAAATTTTATTAATCATTCCATTCATTTACATCTCAAATGCTATCCCACTTCCTTGTTACCTCATCCAACAACCCCCATTCCATGATATCCCACTTCCCCTTTACCCCTATGTGATCCCTTGTCTTAGTCGGGATTTCTATTCCTGCACAAACATCATGACCAAGAAGCAAGTTGGGGAGGAAGGGTTTATTCTGCTTACACTTGTATACTGCTCTTCATCACCAAGGAAGTCAGGACTGGAACTCAAGCAGGTCATAAAGCAGGAGCTGATGCAGAGGCCATGGAGGGATGCTCTTTGCTGGCTTGCTTCTACTGGCTTGCGCAGCCGGCTCTCTTATAGATCCCAAGACTACAAGCCCAGAGATGGCACCACCCACAAGGGAAACTCGCCCCTTGATCACTAATTGAGAAAGTGTCTTACAAATGGATATCATGGAGGCATTTTCCCAACTGAAGCTCCTTTTTCTGTGATAACTCCAGGAGTGTCAAGTTGACACAAAACTAGCCAATACAATTGACCCCTTGTCAACTTGACACACAAACACATCACCAGTAAGTCTCAACCCTTAGTTCATATTCATCCCCAAGATCTAAATAACTTTAAAAATACCACAGTTTTTACATATTAAAAGTTCAATCCTTTAAAAATATCCAGTNTCTTTTAAAATACAAAGTACTTTAAAATTCAAAGTCTCTTAACTGTGGGCTTCACTAAAAAAACTTCCTTCAAGAGTGTAAAATATCAGGGCACAGTCACAATCAAAAACAAAAATCAATCTCCAACCATCCAATGTCTGGGATCCAACTCAAGATCTTCTAGGCTCCTCCAAGGGCTTGGGTCACTTTCCTAGCCATGCCCTTTGTAGCACACACCTTGTCTTCTAGGCTCCAGCTCCA